>NC_087221.1:25380307-25385307 GCF_015104395.2 Macrobrachium nipponense
TCCGTAATGGGAATGTCTGATAATAAAAACTCGAGCGTTTGTTATGTTTATTTATGCCGTTTTGTTATGATTTCTTATCATCACACATCTTTTTGAACACCTCAACCCAGCTAATAGTTTTTCTCGTTTGTTTTTCATGATCCGTTTCCTGAATGAGGGTCATTTTCTATATATCTTTCTTTGTTGAAAATAGTTTAACAGCATAAAATTTTTCTGCAAGCAATTATAAAAACAGAATAATATACATTGTCATAAAAGGATGGGATGTGTTTTCTAATATGCAAATGCTTTGGACGATAGGAAGATTTTGAACTGAGAATTATCAAAATTTTTATTTTTCACATTAATCATATGTCTTCAAGCTATAAGTTCATCATTCAAAAAATCGTAAATATTATACTAAAATCAATATTATGTAAAATGATTTTTTCACTTCAAAGAAATGGCATATGAGACCGTTTCTATCTTATTAACGTAAAAAATACACATCAGGACTGACAAATTTAAAATAATATTAATGTTTTCTCACGTAGTTTCCCATCTATTTATTCACGAACTAAAAACAATCTTTTAGTAAATAAAGGAAGAGCAAATGTGATGGTCTTGATAGATATCATTAAAAAGATTATCGTCATAAAAACAAAATCTGGGCCAGATTTTCTGTACCTATATATCTGGACACCAGGTCACTAACTTGTCAATCTACCACACTTTTCTGAGGTAATATATATGTAACCAAGTTAATGACAATTTATATTCAGCCCACCCTAACTTCGGCATTTTAAGATGGGGCCTCTTAACTTCCTTGTCAGATAATTCTAAGGTAAAATAAGAGCAGATAAGAATCTGATAGCCAACATGCCACTCAACTAGGTACATGCTTCATGACACGAACGGTGTTTAAGAAATCTACATCCTGTGGTGGTGTTTTATTCTCTCTCTCTCTCTCTCTCTCTCTCTCTCTCTCTCTCTCTCTCTCTCTCTCTCTCTCTCTCTCTCTCTCTTCTTTGAAACACTATTATAGGCTTGTAATATCTGTAATCTGAACAATTTTCATGACATTTATAATCACATAACATCAGTCTCAATAATTCTAATTCAACTTACCCATCATGAAAAATAAATACTTTGGTATTTATCATAAATTATCATATTAACAAAATCATAAGCTATATAAATCCTTATAGAAACATAGATGGCCACTAAACTTTCCATTTATTACTGAACAACACCAGAAAATATATATATTACTTTCTCTCATGCACTAATTTTAAAAAAGTTATATATTGTGAAACCAGATGTGATCCCACAGTCATCAGGGTAACATTTCTCAGTATCAATATCCCCATGACAAGGAAAAAACACGGTAAACAGACTTGATATATTATAACTAATAATGTCATAACTTGAGACGAAATCATTCAATCTGCATATGAAACCAAACATAAAGTGAAGTTCCCATGGATTGAAATAATCTAATGTATGAAGTAGTTTTCAAACCTGTTAGCACTAAAAAAAAATAATACCATACTCAGTAAACTCAAAGTGATATCTCACCGATGAGGAAAATAAATAAATAAATAAAGATGAAAAAACTGTTTACTATAGCCATAACCAAAATTATATATTAAAATATGACCTGTAAGAAATCGAACATTTGGATAAACGACAAATTAGTTCAAAACCAAAACATTCTACTGTAAATGATGAAGGCTTCGGCAAATGTTTTTTTTTTACCTAATCACTTTCCTAACGTTGTGAGTGTCTATTTACCCAGCAGTTAATGTCCTGTTCCTTCCATAATAGTATGCTAATAGAGCACATGATAGATATATGTTGGTTAAGACATCAGAAACTGTACAGAAATGTAGCCTTTATATAAATATATATATATATATATATATATGATATATATATTATATATATATATATATATATGTGTGTGGTGTGTGTGTGTGTGTGTGTGTGTATATATATATATATATTATATATATATATATATATATATATATATATATATATATATTGCAACCAGATAAAATTGTGGAAATCTCCATTGAAAAGAACAAAGCGGCGCCAAATATGCAAATAAGCTTGATTATCTCATTTCCAAAAGCATTATAAGTTCAACAACAGACGCAAGAAAAACTCCTAAGTATCAATTTCAGCTGTAATTATACTCAAGTACGAAGTTTAAAAAAAAATTTGAAAACAGTGAAGAGTGAAACGAAGAAACCGGAAACGAATTTGCATGTATAATGTTAACGAGATAATTGTGGGAAAATGAGATCGAAACAATACCGGAGATAAGGACTTAAAAAAAAAAATAAAAAATGCCAATCGAGTTTTCTGTACAACGTATAATGCCGTATAAACCTGCCAACTATGATCGGCAGCTCTTCAGTTGCTCACCAGATGTGGTAGAGTGAGGGTGCGTCCCTTGCCTCCGGAAAGCGCTGCCAGAGGCAGGATCCATGGCTAACTTTACCCTTACATAAAATAAAAACTGCTGAGGCTAGAGGGTTGCAATTTGGTACGTTTCATGATTCGAGGGTGGATGATCAAAATACAAATTTGCAGCCTTCTAGCCTCGGTAGTTTTTTTTTTTTTTTTTTCTTCATTTATTTTTTTTTTATTTTTTTTTTTAGATCTGAGGGCGGACACACAAAGTCGGCACAATATTTTTCTTTTACAGAAAATTAAAAAAAAAAAGGAAAAAAAAAGGATATCAACGCGATTGATAATTCGTGCGGGTATGGTTTAGTTTAAATGAATATTAACGCAGGTTTTATTATTCATACTATTATCAGCAAAGCCATCACGATATTATTATTATTATTATTATTATTATTATTGCAGATGTTGAAGTGGTTATTGTTATTGTTTATTATTATTCCTTTATAAATCTTTATTATCAATAGTCAGTACCCATTTTAGTATGACTATCATCATCATCGGCATCATCATGACAATTATTATTTTAACTATTATTATTATTATTGGGAATGCTGAAGTGGTTGCTGTTATAGTTATTTATCAGTTATTTGTAATACATCTATAATCGTTATTCATTGTAATATAATTTCTTTATTATTTAGATATAATTGAATAATTATCAATTATTTAAAATCATTATTCCTTTTAACATAATTTCTAGGACAATTATTGTAATAAAGTAACAGATTTTCAACACTAACTTCAGCAAGCACTCTCTCGACCCAATCCTATTTTATTAAACTTGGCAAAAAATTCAGACATGTTGCAGACCTGTTGCATGCATTCAACAGTGCCTGCATCAACGTACTGTAGACGCTTCGGGCTGGTTTGCAAAGAGATATCCCCAATACTGGCTGGGTTTGATCGTGTTAAGTTTCGATTTAAACCTACTTTTCGGTTTCTTTTACTTTCTTTCTTTCTTTCTTTAATGTTTTGCTGTTTCTGGTTCGTATAATTACACACACACATACACACACACACACACAACACACACACACACACACACACACTATATAAATATATATATATATATATATATATATATATATATATATATATATATATACATATAGATACATATATTTCTACTTTATTGTAGAACTAAGAGTTAATGTTAAATTTCTATTGTGGAACCCTGATGATGCGATAAGGAATTGCAAAGCATTGGGAATTGACTGTATTTTCGTCAGTAACTTGTCATTCCCTGTTTTCATCTTATGAGTAAGATACAGACATACGTACACACACGCACACACATAATATATATATATATATATATATATATATATATATATATATATATATATATATTACATTATATTATTTATTCACACACAAAATTAAAAATGCCCAAATGAGCATCTGATGATGTCAGCACAAATTACAGGCATCCAGAGTCACATCTGCCTAAATAAAAACATGAGAGGAGCTGTCTCCATCAGCTGACGTCAGCCGACGTCTGTGGCCCGAACAAAACGGAGGGCATAAACCTACGAGGGAAGTGACCAGAATACATATATATAAAAACTTCACTTTCTTAACCGGCGGAACTTACTTCCTTGTACGTACGTGCCAGATTAACATCTGGTGAAATTTTTGACCATTCAAGAAGTTTACATTGCCATAGAAAAAAAACTGGAATGGTTTTGATGGCACCGGATTGAATTCAGATGTAGATATGCTATGAAATATGTGTTCACTATCCGCGTTAACGTTCTATCTGTAAAGGTTCGAGTTACTCTAAAAATACCATTTGGAGATATGCCAGAGATTATTCTTAATATATATATATTAATATATATATATATATATATATATATATATATATATATATATATATATATATATATATATATATATATATATATGTATATATCAGAGATTATTATAATATAATATAATATATAAATATATATATATGTATATATATAATATATATATATATATATATATATATATATATGTGTGTGTGTGTGTATGTATATGTATGCATATTCACTAACTGCATTAGCTCTCTAACCATAAAATTTAAGCCTATTCTAAAAATACCTTTTGAGAAATATGCCAGAGATTATTTTCATATCTTTGCAATCTGCTGGTCACTTTTTACTGTATAAGTATGTAATATCAATGTATAAGTATGTAATATCAATGTGAAAACGCTTATTTCTACAAAGCCTGAATCCAAATGAAGAAATAAATGAAGAAATTCTGACGCCCGGGCAAGATTCGAGCACGCATCCGGGGTATCACAATGAAGTAACGTTTAATGAGGTTATTAAAATTCTTGTTCATGTACACAGTCGAGTAGGAAGCTTACGTCAAGTTAAAAATATCAACTTTCGAAAAATGTAAACAGAAATTTGTTCATTTCATGAAAGGCTACGTCAAGGACTTCGGAATACCTACAAGAATATAAAACTACTCATATACCTAAATACGAAATATAAACCAGTTCAATAGGTAAGCTTCTAAAGACTTTGCATTGCAATGTGTTGGATTTA
>NC_087221.1:25387230-25397230 GCF_015104395.2 Macrobrachium nipponense
ACCGTTTTCCGTAACATCATTATTTACAATAACAATGTAGGTAAAAATAACGTATTCCATTTTAGAGATATTGCATCATCATTACCGTTTTCAATAACGACGTTATTTACGATAACAATGGTGATAAAATAACGCATTTAATTTTAATAATCATTACCGTTTTCAATAACATTACCGTTTTCAGTAACATAGTTATTTACGATAACAATGGAGCTAAAAATAACGCATATAATTTTACTCATCATACCCGCTTTTAATAACGACGATATTTACGAAAACAATGGAGATAAAAATAACGCATTTAATTTTAATGATCATTGCATCATCATTACCGTTTTCGATAACGACGTTATTTACGATAACAATGGGAATAAAATAACGCATTTAAATTTAATCATCGTTACGGTTTTCTGTAACAGCGTTATTGGCGATCAATGGAGATCAAATTAACGCATTTAATTTTAATGATCATTGCATCATCATTACCTTTTTAATAACACTTTTTGACGATAACAATGGAGATCAAAATAATCCAATTATACTCAAATAAATAACAAAACCCCACGGTAATTCCCTTGTATAAATTAGTGCGCACGTTTCAGCGTAACGAAATCAATTAGCTACAATGTGATTTAGCACGTAACTGAAACCACACACTGGATCTAGGTCCGGCATAAGTACAAACAAAAGAAGAAAGATCACGATTCTGATCAGATACGGAAGAAAAGAGAGAAAATCTACGCGAGATACAGAAGAAATTAAAGAGAGAGAACACTCGGCATAAAGAAGGCAAATTACTGTAGGTCGCGAGATGTGAAAGAAAGTCTAGTGAATTGAGTCTTTATGGAAAATTCTCTTCCGTAAGAATATCTCTCTCTCTCTCTCTCTGTTCAATTCTATCTTAATAATGAATAAATTCACGTAGCCATTGTATTTTTGCGCTCTCTCTCTCTTTCTCTCTCTCTCTCTCTCTCTCTCTCTCTCTCTCAATTCAGTTCTATCTTTAAATTTACAAAAGTCACACGGCTATTTATTTATGCGCTCGTTCTCTCTCTCTCTCTCTCTCTCTCTCTCTCTCTCTCTATCTCTCTCTCTCTCTCTCTCTCTCTCTCTCTCTCTCCTCTCTCTCTCTCTCAGTCTATTCAATTTTATCTCTATTACTAAATTCACATGGCTATTTACTTATGCTCTCTCTCTCTCTCTCTCTCCTCTCGTCTATTCATCTGACTCTCTATAAATACTAAATTCATTCAAAACATTATCTATTTAAGACTCTCTCTCTCTCTCTCTCTCTCTCTCTCTCTTCTCTCTCTCTCGTTTGCATATTATCTCCAACGAATACAATGAACCGCGTAATATCCGGTTGGATGAAAACATCACACGCGTTAAAAAAAAAAAAAAAAAAAAAAGTCGTAAACAAGAAGAAAGAGGAAAGAAGAAAGTAAGGCTCACGGGAGAAAGTGTTCCGTTAGAATTTGAGCTGCTGCCCACACCGACAGACAGGAACTTATTAGAGGTACGTTTCTTTTCTCCGTTAATAAATATCTCAACACATTTTAAATGAGGGCTTGACTATGACGCAATCTTGAACCCCCGCAATAAATAAAAACGAGTAAAAAATCCGATCGAGTTTTCTGTACAGCGTATAATGAAGGCCACCGAAAACATCTAATTTTCGCTGGTAATGTCTAATACTGTATGAGTTGCGGCCCATGAAACTTTCAGCCACAGCCCGGCCGTGGCCTGTCCTGTAGCGCTGACAAACGCACGATCATGGCTAACTTAAACAAAATCAAATCCACTAAGGGTAGAGGGCTGTAATTTGCTGTTTGATGAATGAAGGGTGGGTGATCAACATAGTAATTTGCAGCCCTCTAGCCTCAGTAATTTCTAAAATCTGAGGGTGGACAGAAAGAGGTCGGACGGATAGACAAAGCCATCTCAATAGTTTTCTTTTACAGAAAACTAATAGATGTTTTAAAATCATTTATTATTCCTAACATTAAATGGCAACACGACAATGATGCAATCCAGATTCCTTTAATGAAGCAAATATGATGTTTAAGATGAGCGCAATCCTGACCCTACACCTAGAAAAATGCAGGTTAGCGAAAGCTGAATACTTAAAAGCTTCTAAATTTCCAGCAGCCACTGACTACTTTTTCTATAGCTCACCAGCATCCCACCAACCTCCACCATAGTGGGCCAGATGAGAGTTCACCCAATTATTGCGTCCCAGTATTCAATAGCAAGGCAAAAGAAACAGACAGAAGGAACCGTGGACGAGGAACAAAAAAACTCGACCGGGTTTCTCTGCTGTCAGAATTCTACGGGTTTTAGGAAGAGAGAGACCTGCTGGCCCAGCCCGAAAATTTAAAAAAAAAACGGGTCATCCACTTCATTGGCAATAACATGTTCATTCTCTCTCTCTCTCTCTCTCTCTCTCTCTCTCTCTGGCTATAGATCTTTACTTAGTAAATTCATGCATATAACATAGTCGCTTTAAGTCTCTCTCTCTCTCTCTCTCTCTCTCTCTCTCTCTGTGCTATAGATCTGTACTTAGCAAATTCATGCATAGTAAATAGTAGCTTTCGGGGCAGTGACTGGAGCTCTTTTCTTACTTTAAATGTACAGCTGTTGACAAATACTTTGAAATATCTTACTGGCCTTTACATTTTGATCTATTGGCAGTGTGAATTAATGTGACTTGGCATTCATGTATCTTATCAAAAGACTGTCTGTATTGGAATTGGGTTCACGTGATATTGACTGAGGTTTTATACAAAATAATCATATAAAATATATAGACAAAATAGCATACCATAAAATGAAGTCAGTAAATTCCTATTTATCTTGGATACATTCTTCTTAAGAAATGGTGTAGCATATCCGCATTCATCAACTGAAAGTTCATTTACAAGAAAGATACGATTTCTGATGCCAAATGACTCAGTTTTTTATAACAACAGGTCTAACTATGGGTATATATATGTCCGAAAACCAAGTCATTACGAATTTATCGTTTACTTTACTATAAGGCACATCCTCGGTCTTTTAATTCCTAGATAGAAAAATGAAATAAAATTAAGTAAAGCGAAAATATATTTCATACAATTCCTCGTTGCAATGAGGAGCTGGAGTTATTTCTGTCTAGCTACCAAACGTGAGAGTGCGTTCCGCTTATAGGTATTACTATGATGGCAAGAAGTTACTCTAAAGTAGTATCGATCATTCTTAATGAACGCCATAGGCCTAACAAACCTTTTGGGAACATCTGCAGATTTTCGTGGATGTTGTTTATTACCAACGTCCAAGTTTATACAATAAGATTTATCCAATCCAGGCCAAGGGCCGTTTTGGGCTTACTAGCCGGAATGCCAAGTGTTCGGGAGGTCAGTTTCATTATCATATTAAAAAAGAAAAAGAAAAATAAACACACACACACATACAAAATATTTGTTCTCCCCGAAAAATATCATTGGTTACCTATACTTCCAGCGGTCCCGGAAAACCAGAACAGCTGAATTATTGGCAAAGTAGATGTTTTCTTTAACACCTCTAAGTTACTTAGGAAAATTACCATGAGGCTAACACCCTCCGCAACATATATGGAAGACTTATAAAAGAGACAAAGAGTAAAAATGTTATAAAATTCAACAGCTTTCTCTTCTTTTTCAAGAAACCGCCTTAGAGAACTAAAGGCGTTCCCAATTCGACAAACAATTTATGTCTTTAATGATGGTCTCATGCATGGAAAAAAATGTAAAAAAAAAAAAAAAAAAAAAAAAAAAAAAATTCTATTATGTACGTTTTATCTACCACACACACACACACACACACTACACACACACATATATATATATATATATATATATATATATATATATATATATAGTTATATATATTATATATATATAGAAGAGAGAGAGAGAGAGAGAGAGAGAGGCGTTGTTAGTCGCACGTCTTGTCTGACATTTGGTGGATGGCCCGGTCCACCGGTGTGGCGCCCCCAGGGTTGTAAAACCAGCCAATTGGACCAGGAACTAGCAGGCCACAACAGTTTTCTCTTCTTTAGGAAATGGAACCATAATAATCAATAAATAAACCTGTTTCTCGCAGGTATGACAAAATACCCATCACCCTATCTAGATCAACGTGGGCTATGAAAATATAGAGGGGGGGATTGTCGCCGAGGGGATGTGAGGAGATTACGGGAGGAGTGTATGGGAAAGAGCCTTTGGAGATTGAAGGTGAATAACCATCAATAAAAATAGCTAATCAAGAACTTAGAAAGCGTGAGGAAAGGTGTCATAGGGAACTGAACGGTGCTGTGATGAGTCGACTATGGGAAGTACTTTGAGAGGAATTGGACCATGAAGGTGAGAGGTCCTTGAAAAAAATCTATAAAAAGATTTTTTTGGAAAGGTGTCACGGGCACCTGAAAGATCCTGTGGAAGAGCAGTTGCGAATGAGTTATTGGGGAAGTACTTGGAGAGTAGTTGGACCCTAGAAGTGAGAGGTCCTTGGAAAATATCTATGGAAAAGTGTTACATGAAACTTTGAAAACTCCAGTGGGAGGATCGATGTGGATGAGTCGCTGGGAAAGTACTTGAAGAGTAACTGGTCCTTGGAGGCGAGGGGTCCTTGAAAAAATATATTTGCAGAAGATATATTTTTTTTCCATTAAGAAAGTCTAGAAACAGGGTCTTCCTTGGAATGACTCTAAAGGGAAAGAGTGAAAGAGTATGCAGAATAAATATTTCAGGAGAAGTCTGCGTGATTAGTTAAAATTCAGAAGCAAAGGACCCTAGGAAGTAGATAAGGATTAGGGGGAATTTGCATTATTGATAAACACAACGATGACTTTTAAAAGTCCTAAGATTATCAAAATCTGCGAAATGTAAAATCGTTTTTGGTAGATATATACAGATAAATTATATTCACATCTATTTTTTGATCCTCGTTCAGGGAATATTTTTTACATGTTAGTGTGTGTGTCTGCTCTCTCTCTCTCTCTCTCTCTCTCTCTCTCTCTCTCTCTGTATAATCCCAAAGACACAGCAATGGCTACTATTAGTTTAGTGAGGTAAAATGGTTGATTTCCATCTCTGGGGAAGTCAAACAGACAGACAAACATACAAACATACACACACACATACAATATATATATTATATATATATATATATATATATATATATAGTTATATATATATATATATATATATATATATATATATATATATATATATATATACATACATATATATATATATGTGTGTGTGTGTGCATGTACTATGGCGTCAATATTAACAAATTCACGTGGAAGTTTCAAACTCAAGGGCCAACCTATCTGAACATTTCTGCGTACAGTTCACTCCAGCACGAAAATTTAGACCACTCCTTTCAAAATGCACTTGTGTCAACATTTAAGTAAACAAACCCCTTATGAACTACACTCTCATTCCCCACCAAAGCTGTCAAAGGCAGATTTGCCAGATTCGGCATCTTCAGTGTCACGAGAACAAATTGAGTAGCTTGGTTAAATTGGTGCCCTTTTACACGTTGCATCCGCTGCCGGATATAGCGGGTAATCATCGCAGGCTGTACGGAAGGAAGCGCTAATTTCAGCACTGCGCCCCTCCTTCCTCATAGCTTTATCACCGGTTTCTGCCGTGTGTCGGTATGATGCCCGGTATCTCTCTCTCTCTCTCTCTCTCTTTTATTAACGGCTACTGATCTTTGGGCAACCTATAATTCCACATGAAGAATTTCGCTCTCTCTCTCTCTCTTATCATCAGGTACTTGTTTTGTTTGTTTGTTTGTATGGTTTTTTACGTTGCATGGAACCAGTGGTTATTCAGCAACGGGACCAACGGCTTTATGTGATTTCCGAACCACCGTCGAGAGTGAACTTCTATCACCAGAAATACACATCTCTCACCCCTCAGTGGAATGGCCGAGAATCGAACTCGCGACCACCGTACTGATCCTTGTACAATCTAAATTCCACACAAGAAGAATCTCTCTCTCTCTCTCTCTCTCTCTCTCTCTCTCTCTCTCTCTCTCTCTCTCCCTCCCTCTTAGTAACGGCTACTGACCCTAGAGCAGTCTAAGGAAGAGCCCCAAAAGAAGAATTTCTCTCTCTCTCTCTCTCTTACAATAAACAAAATAAAACTAGCCTTGGGTATATACATAGTTTGAACCAATACCCAAAAAAGAAGAATCAATCTCTCTCTCTCGCTCTCTCCTTAACGGTAATCAAAAGCTATAATAGCCTTTAGTATACACAGAATCTAAAGCAATACCCAAAATGGAAAAATATATATCTCTCTCTGTCACTCTCAAACGCATCAGACAGCGTTGAACACCTGTCAATTCGAACCCCTTCTTTAAATCAACCCGCACCAGAATCCTTCTCATGCAACCGGCAATTAGCAATCCCTTTCACCTGGCCTAGTGCGGAAGTCATTTGATCCGAGGCCTGGAATTCATCATTAAAAGAGGAGAAACTTTTCCGCCCAGTCAAAATCGGGTTCATAAGACTACACGACTTCTCAGTGGCTGGTAAAACGCCGTTGAAATGCGAGCTGCTTTCTTTGGGTCAAGTGTGTGTGTGTGTGTGTTGTGTGTGTGTGTGTGTGTGTGTGTGTTCCATTAACCGTTCTAGTCGACTTAAAAATTCTAGCTATTAAGCATTCTGGTTAAAAATATTTGACTGCCATCAAACATTCGTAGTGCAAAGCTTTAACGCCTTTGTGGGATTATTTCCCGTTCGATATGTCGTTGTCGATGTTATTGAGGAAACATTAAACGTTCGAGTCGTTAAAAATGAGCTGGACAAAATCCTAAAATGTTCACGCTGACAAATGGATTCACATAAGGACTGGATCTGACTGAAACGAATTTAACGTTTTATCTGCGACACTAGAATGAATCAGACACTGTTGAAGTCTGCAATCATTATTTTTCAAGTAGTAGACTGAGCGTTGACAGAACAAAAGCACTTTTCCTTATAAATGGCAACATGACATTAAGGTGCCTCAGTGGCGTGGTCGGTATGGTGTTGGCGTGCTATCTCGGTGGCCGCGAGTTCGACTCTCGGGCATTCCATTGAGGTGTGAGAGATGTGTATTTCTGGTGATAGAAGTTCACTCTCGACGTGGTTCGGAAGTCACGTAAAGCCGTTGGTCCCGTTGCTGAATAACCAATGGTTCCATGCAACGTAAAAACACCATACAAACAACCATGACATTAAGTTATTAACATAATAATACAACACTAAGATAAAAAAAAATTTGTAAATTGCACTTGTTCACTGTTTAGCTATATACAGTACCCCACCTAAACTGATGAATTTATCCGGTACCTTGTGTTGTTTTAGACTTGTTAAAAATTATATCCATTAATCATTTGCTTTACTGAAGCCTCTGTTATTTCATGTTTCGACTGTTCTGATACAATGGATGAACTGAGGCAGCTGTAAGGTAAATTGCTTTCTTTACGGCGTTTGGTCCTGACCTTAATATATAACCAATTAGTGAAGTAATTATAACTACTTTTTTATGGGTGTCAATTGGCTGAGGTGTTCTTAAGAGTTTCCACTTCATTCACATGTCATTAATGAGTGACTGACAAGTTCGCTTCAGATACTGCTTGTTACAGTACCTTTCCTGTCGTATATATTTTTTTTGGGGGGGTGGGGCCCGGTGGGATGTCATGTGTCGCGATAAACATAATATAAATGAAATGAATAAACTCATGGATGAATGTCATGTTGAATTACTCTAAATCTAGACCTAGATCGCACATATCTATATAATCTTTTTATGAAAAAATATATTTTGGAGGAAAAAACACTTAACATCCAGAAGCATAAATTTTTAAATAAAAAAAATCAGGAGCTTAGGAACCCTTCGAAGGCCCTCTACAGCTGAAAAGGGTATCAGAGAGGGTCAAAAGACTGTTAATTTTGTTTTTAGGCAAAACGACATCTGTATATACAGGAACGAGTTTAATCCCTGTTATAAATTTCACTGAATGTACATAATGACAAGACGGAATTTTATTTCTGCCCGTTGTTAGAATTTGGGGTGAGGTGACTAAAGCAAGAAGTAGACAATTAAAAAAAAGTTCTCAAGGTTGTGATATAATTTTGAGAGATGCTGATCTAGAAACCTCAAATTTGCTTTGAATCTCATTATTGCATTTTTAAGTATTCATGACGTTATATTTTGATCAAGCCTTCAAATTTAAAGAAATGTAATTGTTTTAATACTTATTTTTCATTTCCCGTTCCCTAAAACCAATGGCATAACTAACCTAAAATTCTTCATAAAGAAAATGGCAGGCTCGGTACAAAAAGCCTGAAGAATATAAATCCAACTTGAGTCTTATTTAACGCTTCAAAATATCGTCATTTAACCAAAAACACAGACATAATATCGATAATTATCGTCTGCTGGTTAGTGCCGGAAACACACAATAAATATTGTGAGGAAAAAGAAAGTGGTGTACATCCGGTTTTTTTTTTTTTTTAAATAAAGACACACCTCAGGTTAATCATTAGAGAATAAAGACGCTTTTGAGAGACAAATACATACTCAGTTTTATTTGGAACTTAGTTGAGGGTGGAAATTACGATGAAAAGAAATGGTAGCAACTAATAATTAAAAAAAAAAAAAAATTTTAAACCAGTTTTATTTGGAACTTAGTTGACAGTAGAAATTACAAATGATAAAAATAGGAAAAAAAGAAATGGTAGTAACTAATAATAAAAAAACAATTAAAAAACAAGTCAACAAGGCACTGAGAGACAAATATATATTCAGTTTTATTTGGATCTTAGTAAAGTAAAAACTACGACTGAAAAATTTTAAAAGCGCATATAGCTATTGCGATGATGAAAACAAGGAAAAAAGCAATAAAAAGCAACAGCAACAACTAATAATAAAAAAAACAATACAAAAAATAAACATAAAAAGTCAACAAGACATTGACGGCTATTGAAACATAAACGTCATTGTTCTGCTACAGAGGTGATTTTCCCTCCCACACACGATAGTGAAACCTTCATAAAAATACCAGGAAATTCTTTAAAAAAAAAAAAAAAAAAAAAAAAAAAAAAAAACAAAAAAAAAAAAAAAAAAAAAAAAAAAAAAAAAAATGCTACGCTAGAGACGAAATTTGCTATTTTCTATTTATATAATAAACATTTATGAATTAAAACGATGGAGAAATGAAATTAAATTCAGTTATCACACGAAATAAGGCAAATAAGTTGTAATAAAATACGTGTCAAGCAGTCAACATTCCTTCTGTGTTTGTGTGCGTAAGAGAGGTGGAGAAGGGGATGGGTTGGTGGGGGCGGGGGAGAGGATGGTTGGGATGGGGAGGAAATAGGGAATGGGAAGGGGGAGGGGATGGAGGAGGAAGCGGAGGGAAACGGAGTTATCACGCTGACCATGATTATTAGAGAAGAAACGAAAGCCCCACCTGTGTTACTCGAAATAAATTCCCCGATAGTCCTGATCTTCATATCACAGCCATCGTGATCTAGTACGAACGGAGATTGGTGAGCACGAAGTAACTTTCGAAACGTATTCGAGCGAAGATTGTTTAGTACGGAATAACATAGTTAAAACATACGGCAAGCGTAAAATTTACGGTGATGTTCAGCAGCTACGCGCAACGTGAATACCGTTTACCGCTCGTCATTTGTAGCTGATCCGTTATTTCACATCGTAAACTGACAAAGCGTAAAGCAATAGAAAGACCATAAGGGAGAAATCATACGGTTTTCCATCACTACATTAACGTTTCTTTCGGTGAAACTTCACTGGCGTTTCAGTTTCCATTGATTGAAGGACACGTGCCGACCGAGTGATTTGACTGAAATTCTTTGTTAGCTTTTATCTCGTCATTTCCTGTAATTGGTCATAAATGACAGCCATCCTTCATTCATGAAGCCTAACCAACTTCACACACACTTTCTACATCGTAT
>NC_087221.1:25402230-25404730 GCF_015104395.2 Macrobrachium nipponense
GTTTTGCTTTCGCTCAGACTTAGTTGACCAAAAAAAAAAAAAAAAAAGTGATTCGTCTCTTACGTTTCACTTCGTGAGACTTTTTTTTCAGAAAAGTGAATTGTTAAATGTAGTCATTAAAATTATTAATATTATATTGATTTTATGGATCACATACTATTACAAAACAAGCTGAATTAAATCGGAAAAGCCATTACGGATTTTCAAGTCCAGTGAATGGACTTATCTCACGGACTTCATTCCTCCCAGGGAGATAGATGACTGAGAGGCTTATGAAATTTGGCAGCGCAGCGGGTGTAATTATCGACAGTGGGGAATTTTTTACATATATATATATATATATATATATATATATATATATATATATATATATATACTATATATAAAAATATATATGCACAGATAGAGAGTCATACTTGGCACAGGGGAGGCACTTGATAAATGTTAAAAAAAACAATAAAGGACTCTAAATATATATATATATTATATATATATATATATATATAGTATGTATATATATATATATATATATATAGTATATGTATATATATATATAGTATATATATATATATATATATATATATATATATATATATATATTATATCTCTCTGACTGTACTATGTAAACATTTAAACACATTAAGAATAAGGTTAGTACTCCCATGCTCTTTTCCGCTCAGCAACCCTCTACAGTCGACTAACAACCGGACTCCTCTTTCCCTACAATGTCCAGAAGTTCTGAAGTGGATAGAGGGAACTTCTTACCAAAGTCCCTCCCGTCTCCGCCGGGGATTGAACCCTAGTCTTCCGAAACGAAGGTAAGAAGTGTTCTATTTCCACTAATTATTTGGTCAAATGCAAATCAGCCAATAAACTAGATAGCGCCTCCATAATGACTGACGGCAAAAAACACATTCTTTAGGTAAGGTTTAAGTTTGGGGCAACCAAATATATTTGATTGCCAAAACGTGATTCCTAAAATAAAATAATTTAAATAAAATGGAAATTTGTGTCCTTACAAGGACCTGCATATTTCCTCTATTGTTGTTATGTGAAGATCTTTCAGATTAACTGACAGCCTAATTTGATTTTAATCATTTTGTATATTTTGGAGATAACTTTGATGTGATTTGAATTTTATGTATACCCAATGGTTGAAATATAATATATATATATATATATATATATATATATATAATATATATATATATATATATGTGTGTGTGTGTGTGTGTGTGTGTTTATATATATGTATGTATATATACGAACATATATACATCACTTCATATTCGATCAGATTCGGTTAACATCCGACACTTGTAAAAAAAAAAAAAAAAAAAAAAAAAAAAAAAAAACCGTCGGTACAAAACAGAACTTTCTCTTCCAGGCAAAGAACCCAAGCCAAAAAACGATTCAATTTTTTTCCGAGGTTTTTGTTTTTGTCTCTCGAGTTGTTTTCGGTGGAAGTTAGGACACGTATTTAACGCAAATACCACCCATTTGCGATTTTCATGAGATTTTCTCGGTGTCCGAAGATCCCAGCCCCCCCCCCCCCCCCCTTTTCCTCTCTCCTCTCTCTCTCTTCCCCTTAGTGTTTCGGGCCCTTCCGTACTGGAATCATTTTTGAGCGACTTATCATCATGCAGCAGCATTGTCATTAACGTCTTTCTTTAGGAAGATAAAATAAAAACCCTCTCTCTCTCTCTCCCTCCAGCCTTAACTCTCCTTACTGCATTGGTCATTAACGTCTCTCTTTGCGAAGATAAAGTAACAACTCTCTCTCTCTCTCCTTACTGCAGTTTCAAACCCGTTTACGACCGAAGATCTACTTTTTGGCCCACTAAATCGGCCGCTTTCGTAGATAGCTGGTCCACCAATTTTTTTTTTCTTCTTCTGTTAGAGCGCACACACGGAAGAACTCGTTCGGGAATCGGATCTCTCTCTCTCTCTCTCACTCTAACGCGGTTCTTCGCTCTAGCCATGGAAGCCAATAGGCGATAATTATGCGCCTGGTCTAAATTCCTCGTTAACGAAGCCTGCTTGTGGGAAAAAAAAGCGTTTGCGCTACAAAAGAAAGTTACTACGCAAATGTACGGGAAACGAGGCCTATATATTTCTTCTGTGGTTATTTCCACGTTGCAATTAAGACACCTGGCACGTGCTACCTGGCTCCTAGGGTTCACCTGGTTAGAAAATGCCATTAGGTTTAACGTAATGTTAACTTTGAATATATTCAGGTAATTAAAAGAAATTATGGAAATTAGGGGGAAAGGGACCTGGCAGCTCGTACCTGGAGTATAATCAACACCCCAGGATCTAACTGTTGTTGTATGTGTTGTTTTGGATTGAGCCAGCACTTGCTATATTTGCAGTCCGTAAGCTGTCAAAACTGCTGAATGGGTACCTCCTGACGATCAGTGTTTGAAAAACCTTAAACATCAAAGTATAAAGTGTAATACATTACTACTCTAATACTATTCTCCTTTCATTTTTTAATATA
>NC_087221.1:25407230-25432230 GCF_015104395.2 Macrobrachium nipponense
ATATAAAGTGTTGGTATTGACATGAAAGTTCTATCAAAAAGCAGAGCTGAATTTCAATTTTTTTTTCATTTTTACTTTCACTTTCAAATCATACTGCTGTATAATTATGAACTGCTGAGAAACAAATATAAACATTTAAAAAATTAAATTAAAGTCAATAAGAACTTTCCATGATTTAGACATTATCGTCTGCAGCGTACAGCAAATACAAATCCTATTGAATCAGTTACAATTTCACATAAGTAATCAATTATCATCGTCAAACATTCATGGTATACAATTGCAAATAAACATATCGATTCCCAGAAGTTTTAAATGCAGCATAGCTGACCATACTATGGTCTGCAGGAATGTCGCTATCAGCCCATACTTCCCATATTTCCTGCAGGAATTTTATGTATGTGAGAGTATCTCTTCTCAGAGAGAGAGAGAGAGAGAGAGAGAGAGAGAGAGAGAGAGAGAGCAAACCTAAAACACACCGCTTGGTTATTTGACCACTATAATAAAAGTACAATCGATAATATTCAATTATTGGAACATTGATATTCTCTCCCACTCACTGACCGAGAAGGTGTTTTAAAAACTCAATCGCTGAACTTGTAAGGTCTGAAAACACCCAGTGCCTTAGGCCTACACTTTTAAAAAAAAAAAAAGTAGGCCAAGAAACGCCACATAAAGTTAGTTGGCAGGTTAAACTGCCTCTGTGATTTCCATGAACGCAGAATGAGGAGTATCTATCGTAAATCAGAAAGCTGACCTCGCTTAGTTGTCACACTTTAAATAGAAGTAGTAGGTGTTGGCTGCAGCAGCGGTGGAAGGCGCACAGAATTATAAAGCACACGTGGGCTGCGCACTTGCATATTCAATAATATAAAGCACACGTGGGCTGCGCACTTGCATATTCAATAATATAAAGCACACGTGGGCTGTGCACTTGCATATTCAATAAATATATATTATATATATAATATATTGCATATATCCCGTTTCACTGTTTTCATAAAAGCAAAATACAAAATGATACTAACATATACATACTATTATATATATACATATATATATATATATATATATATATATATATATATATATATATAGTATATATACAGTGGTACCTCGACATACGAAATTAATCTGTTCCGAGGCGGCCTTCGTAAACCTGAGCTTTTCGTATCTTGAACTGCATTTTACATGTAAATTGCCTAATCCATTCCAAGCCCTACAAAAACACCCCAGTAAATTTTATAATAAAGCTAAATTGACCAATAAACAATGAAATACTACAACAATTTGGACCATTCAATACATAACTTAATACGTACTACTAATATGTATCTGTAAATAAAGTGTATTAGTGTACATGGTATACAAGAAATACTGTACGTGCATACGTACGTATGTAGCAAAATGTGGAACCTTACCTTTCAAGTGAGGCTATCTCCGAAAATGGCGACAGAGGTGGAGGACAAACGGCAGAAAATTTGTTATGTAGTACGTACACTTAACTTAACAAAACACATTAAAAATGTCAGGAAAGATAAACTAAACTTTACGAAACACAGTAACAAAACCGTAACACAACTTTACAAAAAACTTAAAATAAAATTTTTTTGTCTTTTATTTATTTTTTTAAAAATTTTATACTTTATGTCTTTTTTACAAAATTTCAATTTCTTCACCACTTTCAACTTTCTGTTTTTTTGTAGTATCAATTGGATCTTCCTTTTTGCTTACTCCTACTAAAGGCCTCTTTAAAAAATAACTATCCAAAGAAGATTGCTTCTGCCTACTTTTCACAATGTTCCTGAAATGAATCAGGCAAACGTCATCGAACTGCGCAAGCATACGACCTGTGTAAGCCTTTTTGGGGTCTCTTTTTTCTACAAATGATTGCACCTTATGAAAAGCAGCTAGAGCATCCTTAATTTCTGCTGTTGTCATAGGGTCGTCCTCCTCCTCCTCGCCGCTGCTAGAGAACTCTTCTTGAACGACGTTATGTTGCATGGACTCCAACTCCTTCAGGTCATCTGTCATAAGCTCCTCTTGGTGCTCCTCGAGAAGGTCATTGATGTCGTCCTTGTCGATGACCAGCCCCATGGACTTGCCGAGTGCAACGATCTCGTCAAGATCTGGTAGCAAAACAGTTTCAGGATCATCAACTGTTCCTGAATCTGCAGCAACAGCTTCGCCCACGTCGAATCCCTCGAAATCTCGGGCGGATACAGCATCAGGCCAGAGTTTCCTCCATGAAGAATTCAAGGTTCGCTTCAAAACCTCCTGCCAAGCTTGATCGATGAGTCGGATGCATATCACAACATCGAAATGCTCCTTCCAAAATTCACACAAGGTGAGGTTTGTGGTATCGGTGATGTCGAAACATCTCATGAAAAACTGTTTTGTATACAGCTTCTTGAAGTTCGATATCACTTGCTGGTCCATGGGCTGGAGGAGAGGGGTGGTGTTAGGCGGAAGATAAAGAACCTTGATAAAAGAATACTCCGCTAGGATATCTTCCTCGAAGCCAGGAGGGTGAGCAGGGCCATTGTCCAACAACAGCAGACATTTCAGCAGGAGGCGCTTCTCTTCCAAGAATTTCTTCACTGTCGGGCTGTAACACAGATTTACCCACTCGGTGAACAAAAGTCTCGTTACCCAGGCTTTCGCATTAGCCCTCCACATCACTGGAAGCTTCTCCTTTAGCACTTTGTGGGCCTTGAAGGCTCGAGGAGTCTCTGAATGATACACAAGTAGGGGCGTCGCCTTGCAATCCCCACTGGCGTTTGAACAAAGTGCGAGCATAAGCCTGTCTTTCATAGGCTTATGCCCGGGTAGCTTCTTCTCTTCCTGCGTGATGTACGTCTGACGAGGCATTTTTTTCCAAAAAAGGCCAGTCTCATCACAGTTGAAGACTTGCTGAGAACTGTAGCCTTCGTTGATTGTCATCTCATTGAACATCTTAATAAAGGCTTTGGCCGCTTTTGTGTCCGAGCTGGCCGCCTCCCCGTGCCGCACCACTGAATGGATGCCAGTTCGTTTACAGAATTTTTCGAAGCACCCATGAGAAGCCTTGAACTCTGGGGTTGGCGTCGATGTCCCTTCTCCTCCGTCGTCTTCAGCCTAGGCAGTCAAATCGCCGAAAATAGCACTGTCCTTGTGGCAGATTGCCGTCTCAGTTATCGTATTGCCAGCAATTTCTTTGTCTTTTATCCAGACAAGTAGCAGCCTTTCCATCTCGTCGTGCACGTGGCTCCTCTTGCTAGACAAAAAGGTCATGCCCTTGGAAGGTGTAGCTGCTTTGATGGCTTCCTTCTGCTTAAGGATGGTGCCTATTGTCGACGGATTTTGGCCATATTCCTTGGCGATCACACACAATCGCATGCCAGCTTCACACTTTTTAATTATCTTCATCTTTGTCTCCAAAGAGAGCATCCTCTTCTTTCCGTGAACTTCAACTTTCTTGGGACCCATGACTACGTATATACTGTACGTAATTAAGTTACGTAGTATAAGTATTTAGTAAAGTTCTCACACAACACGATAATAAACGAAATCGTATAAAATGAACGAATTCCACGTGCTTACGATAACGATGCTGCTGCCGAGTGGCCGAAAAAGCACGCCGCTACGTAGATGCATGATGGGATCATGGGAGAGATGCTGACCAATAGGAGAGCAGGATCTCATGGTGGTGACTAGCATCAGGAACCAATGGGAGAGCAGGAGGATGGTGGCAAGTCTACTCACTCAGTTGGCGGCAGGCGAGTTTTAAAATTGTTATCAGTGGTCTGGGCGAATCTCAGGACTTTACAGCAACAACCTTTCGTATCCTGAACTATTTTTGTATGTAGAGCCAAAAAAATCTTCGTATTTCCTTTCGTAACTCGAATTTTTCGTAAGTTGAGCCTTTCGTATGCCGAGGTACTACTGCATATATATATATATATATATATATAATATATATATATATATACACGCACATTACATATATACATACTTTATGTCTGCTATATACATATTACATATATATAGATATATATGTATATATGCACATATATACGTATAAGTGTGTATATATGCACACATATATATATATGTGTGTGTATATATGCACATATATATGTATAATATGTATATATATATTATATATATATATATATATATATATATATAATATAATAATATATATATAGATATATAGCACATATAAATGTATGTGTATTTTTGTATCATTTTGTTTTCATGAAACAGTGAAATGGAATATTTACTAGAAATTCTTCGATGATAATGTAGACATAACAAGCGTTAGACTCTAACGTAGATTGTAGCCTAAATGAATATTATTATTATTATTATTAGTATATATATATATATATATATATATATATATATATATATATATATATATGTGTGTGTGTGTGTGTGTGTGTACATAATATATAAGATACATATATATACATCAAAATGGTATAATATTGTCTTGAAATAATAGTGGGTTCGCTAATCTTGACATGATCCTATATAATCATACACATCGTATTTCACATTGTTTTTCTAACAGCAAAATTACACAAACGGTACACGAAAACATCTACGTCATAATATACACATTTGCTGAATCTCATTCCTATAAGATATTTGCTTTCTTTCTTCGTAAGGGAGGAGAATGACCCAAAGAGAAAGTACGAGAGATATCTAAACTTCTACTATTATTACTCAAGAATCCTGTTGGCAGATGGTCACCTATAGCATGCCCATTTTTATCAGCTGCATACATAACGAGAGTTTGCGACTCCCCCCCAACTCCTCTCTCTCTCTCTGTATTTTAGAGTGGCGTTAACAGGTAACTTTTGCTATACTAATAATAATAATAATAATATTCATTTAGGCTACAATCTACGTTAGAGTCTAACGCTTGTTATGTCTACATTATCATCGAAGAATTTCTAGTAAATAAATTTCATTCATTTTGTATAGCTGATGGCTAATAAGAATATATAATAGCTTACAATGAATAAATCTTATTCCTAATTAGAATTGGAAACCTAAAGAATTCTGTATTTATACAATAATATGGTACGTCAAATAATTTTCCACAATATCCTACTATATCATAAAACTTTCTTATCTTTAATAATAATAATAATAATAATAATAATAATAATAATAATAATAATAATAATAATAATAATAATAATAATAGTTGTCTGCAACACTGCAAAACTGATGTGCAATTTTAATGTGTCTGAAAATACATCTTGTATAAATAGTTGCATTTATGTACTACACTTCATCAGTTTCATTACCTCTAACTCATTACACTCCGTTAGAATAAGAAAATCTAAAAATGTGACGTAATGAAAAAATATTACCTTAAATTTCATTTGGGCTACATATGCCTACAAGAAACCATTTGTAGGAGACGAAAAAATAATTATAATCTTACGATTTACAGGATGATTCTGAGAAGTATTGTATGATTAATCAACCTAGTTTAGTTTGCCACTCGATTTTCACTTTATTCATGCAAGCACGTACACAAAACTGTTTGAAAGCACAATACGTACAGAAACTAGAACAGGCTTCACAAATCCACTCGTACATTTTTTTAATTATAAAAATTCAATGGGAAAAATCAGAGCAAAGCATAAAAAATGAAAGAGCATTCTTGACAGTAATCGTCAAAAGGTGAAAGCTCCTTGTCAGCATGTAGTGACTTCTGTTTCTCTTCCTCGGGAAAACCAAAGCACAAATAATGCAATGGCTCACAAATATTAAGTTCAAAGCGCTTCATCCAATTTCCACAGTTCAGTCGGTCGTTTAAATCTGTCCTAGTCTGTCCGTCCGTTAAAAGTCACATTTTCTCTTCGTAACCAAAATCACGCATGTGCAAAAAGGCAATGAAATCACGATTAAACTCGCTCATACGTTCACTAACCTACCTTTTTTTCGTATCTTTAAACTCCCCTCCACGATATCTCCAGCGATCGGTACAACCAGTCTGAGAGGCGTCCTCACTCACTGAGCGAAAGTACGGCACTGGAAGCCGGGGAGCGCCGTGTAGGACGTGAGGGCTGAGGTCGTTGGGAATGGGGAGGGGGAGAGGGGAAGGGAGAGAGAAATAGTTAAGAAGAGAGAAAACACACACACGTGTTGTCGGGGAGGAGGAGGAGGAGGAGGAGGAGGAGGAGGAAGAGGGAGATTTAGCTCTTGCAGCAGGAGGGAGATCGCAAGTCCGGTTACCTTCACCTCCGACTGTCGGGACACCACTGGCTGGCGCGGTTTCGTCTTCCCCCAAGTTCTGGGTCACCAATGCAACAGGTGAGATCCCACAGGCCCCAACAACCTGGACCTTTCCCAGTCGCTGATGCAGAATCTTAGGCCTGCTGAGCCTCTAGGCATACCTGGCCCTAGAAGCCACGGTACACCGCTCGTTTGTCTGTCAAGGGCCTGTCCAAGGTTTAGAAAAGAACAGTCTTTAGATAGTGCGTCTGGCTTCCCACGCCAAATTTGCCGGTTTGCCTGCCGATCCGGCTTCTTACCTACCCACTCTGAATCTGATCCTGTCAGTTAAACTGTCTGCCAACTTGACCTGACTGAAGCTGAATGGAGCAACCTAGGACTACAAGGCAACTATCCTCCTTATAAAAAATAGAAGTCTGTCACTCTGCAGACAGTAGTCTGTGGCTTCTAATCGAAACCCAAAATAACACTCACTAACAAAACCAATCTGAGAGAGAGAGAGAGAGAGAGAGAGAGAGAGAGAGAGGGGGGTGGGGGGGGGAATTTCAAATATTCTGGCTTTTTTTTTTTTACAGAATTCGTGGAAAACGCTTTAATAAGAATCATTAATTCCTATAACAATGTCATACATTTATCTAATTATAGACATTGGAACTGTAAGATTCAGCTAACGGCTAGGCCTACGTCAATAATGCTTTGCTACTGTGACCAGTTCTTAACATTATGCCAAATTCAGTGCGTAATTTCAAATAGATAAAATAATTGGAACTTTTGACAAGTATCCACGGCAATTTATATAGCATTAAGCAGTATATGACGATAAACAAACATGATAAAAGAAACAATCAGGGCACCAGAAGACATCGGTAAAGGGTATTGCAAGAAATTATCCAAAAGATTTTATCTACGAAATAACAAACAGGACTGTATTTAAACGATCTCTTTAATTGTTTTACTTATATTCACATTGTTAAAATTGTTATGCGCATGGTGTCTACTGAAAAACAAAAGGAAAATAATTCTTCAAGTAGTATAGGTCTAGTATATTCAACCACACACATACAAACGATATATAAGTATATATATATATATATATATATATATATATATATATATATGTGTGTGTGTGTGTGTGTGTGTGTGTGTGTGTGTGTGTGTGTGTGTGTGTGTGTGTGTGTGTGTGTGTGTAGAGACCTATACTACTTGAAGACATATTTTTCTTTTGTCTCTTTTCAGTAGACATCAAGCACAGATGACAATTTGAGCATAATGCGAATATAAATAAAGCAGTGTGTGTGTGTGTGTGTGCGCGCGCGCGCGCGTCTACGTCTAGCAAAGGAAGAAGGGAGAGTGAAAGAGTGAGAAGGGAAGGGTGAGATCAAGGAAAGAGAAAACGGATCTTCAGGTGTTGCAAAACATGACGCCCATACACACAGCTCTTCAGGTTGGTTGTCGGATGGAACGAGATGGAACAAAAAAGAGGATATCAGTTTTCTTTTAAATTAATAGTATCTTTTTTCTTACAAAATGATTTGCTTGGACACGAAGAGAAACGGAAATTATGATAGCAACGTTCAATAGTCATAAGCAGAAAATTATATAATTGAAGCGTTCAAGTAATTTCAAAAGAAGTTAATCTTTTTATGTTACTGTTATTGATAGTTATTATTCTTTCTATTAGCCAATTATGACAAAAATAATGTATATAAAATGCCAACAAACAAAGCAAGAAAAAATACAAGAGTAGCAAAATTATATAATTGAATCGTCCAAGCAATTTAAAAAAAAGAAGTAATTTTTCATGTTACTGCCATTGGTAGTTATTGTTAATTATGACAAAAATAACGCAAACAAATACCTATATACAATGCAAGAAAAAAATGCAAGGGTAAATATAAGAAAAGAATGTCATAATAGTTTATTATTTCATTCGAATTTAGAGATATGATCAATTCAACGCAAGAAGAGAGAGAGAGAGAGAGAGAGAGAGAAGAGAGAGAGAGAGAGAGGGGAAAGGAACTTGACCGGGGAGAAAGTGGATCCTGTGAGGCACAAATAATGACCAGAAGGATATTCGAAGGATTCATTCAAGACTCAGGAAGGAAGGGTTAGAAATACCTAAGCCTCGCGGTGAGGACAGTGACCCAGATCCTGAGGATGGGCGTCACTGGGTACTGGGTATTCTCTCTCTCTCTCTCTCTTAACGGCAATTTTGAATGGAAATTATCGTCCCTACCTTTATTATATATAAAAATTGTACAAGGGAAAATTCACCAGTTCAATCTACCTCTCTATCTATCTATTTCTATCTATGAATTATGATTAGGATATTCAACTCACTTGATTTATGCTCTCTCTCTCTCTCCATTAATTTCTCTGCTATCGAAATAAATCTATCATATCCTTTTATCACACTTCCTTTCATTATAATATCTCGCTTGGAATTGTCGAGAAAAATGTGGAATGAATTCCAGCTATACGGATATCAATAGCCACGCTTCCGATCATACTCGACGTAAACCGTATTTCCAGAGGAGAGTTCATTTAGACAACACATCACGCAAGAGCGTGTGTAATCTCGCTTTGCTCAAAATGCTACGCAGAGCAAGCTGATATGAGCTGTTTTCTCTAATCTCCATTATTCTGATGCGTGAGAAGATATATATATATATATATATATATATATATATATATATATATATATATATATATATATATATATATATATATATATATATATATATATATATATATGAATAACCATATATGCAATCCTTGCAATGGTACTTAGTAGCAGACCATTCTCTATGAAGACTGCTTGAATAAAATGTTGGCTATGAATCATTTGAATTGATGTAAAATCTCTGTAACATCCTTTTCGCATATATTAATAATAGGTGAACATAATTCTATGAAATTCATCGCGTGTAGGCACCACCAAAACCTTTTGAGTTGATTAATTTTGAGAGCGAATAGGCTCAGTAGTCAGACTGTTTCCACGGTCAAGAAATTGGTAGTTCTTGGCAGATTTCTCTTCCAAGTTAAACAACTCGAGAAGGTTAATGACCGAGTATATATGCGTAGTTTCATCACATTCTGTTCACTTACTCTTAAGTTATTATGAACATGGAAGTCCCAAAAAACCAAAGTGATTTTGAAAATATCGCTACAACTTCGGTGACATTTATACACAACACACACACACACACACGTATATACATATATATATATATATATATATATATTATATATATATATATATATATATATATTACTACTTATAATGATATATTTTATACACACTACATATACACACAAACTATATATATATATATAGATATATATATATATATATATGTATATATATATATGTATGTATAACTGAATCACGAAAGTTTGGAACGTGATAAATCCATAAATAAAGGTATAAGCCACGAAGGAAAAGATAAACAACGGAGTTTCTGCGAGATCTTTCGACTCAACGTCCTTTACTTAGCAGACAAACTGCTAAGTAAAGGACGTTGAGTTGAAAGATCTCGCAGAAAATCCGTTGTTTATTATATATATTATATATATATATATATATATATATATATATATATATTATATATATATATATACATATTATAACCTATTTGTAAATCCTACTTATACCAACACAAGGCCTTAATTACCTGGACCTCGACCCGCGAAGTACCGTAAGCAAGGTTAACACAATCTCAAGTTACAAAGACGGGTGGACTAGTCTCTTTCCCTCTCCCTCGTTCTCTCTTACTCTCCCTCGCTCACTCTCTCTTTTCTCCTTCTCCCGTGCACTCCTTTCCATTTCATTCTTCAAGAATCCTAAATCATTAACCGAGTTTAGAAGCCATGATGATTCAGCAGATCACTGAACTCGACCTTGTGTATGTGTGTGTGTGTGTGTGCGCGCGCTTCTACCTGTTCACAGTTTATCAGTTATGTGTACGGTCAAGTAAGAAGCAAACTCCTTTTGGTGGGGAGGGAGGGGGGAGGGGTTTGAAGAATAGTGCAGTCATTGCACCTCTCATGGTGCACTGTAGGCATTACTTAAGGGGTCTTTGCTGTGTTCCTTCGGCCCCTAGCTGCAACCTCTGTCATTCCTTTTACTGTACCTCTTTTCATAGTCCCTTTCTTCCACCTCACTTTATTTTTTCATAGTGCAGCTGCAGAGTTTTCCTCCTGTTACACCTTTCAAACCACATTGCTTTCAATTGACCTTCCATCGCTGAATGACCTCAAAGGTCCCAACGCTTGACCTTTGGCCTAAATTATAATTTCTATTCTATATATTCTCAGTAAGAAATAAAATGAAAATATAATGTGAACAATCTACAGTTAATATAACCTTTCCTATGATGAAGAGAATTGAAAATAATGACGCAAAATAACAGGAAACAAATAACTAAATCCATTATATAAAATAGCGGTAGATCAGTAAGTAAAGGAAATAAAAGTAGGGCAGATAAATATTTTTGTTAATCATTACATAATTTATACTAGAAATAAATTGCTTTTCATAATAATTCATTAACTGCACATGAACCTTAATAACCTTATTCACGACAATATTTCAGAAAAGTACATAAAATTATCATTATTATTACTATTATTATATGACGCACTAAACCATGACAGCTATTATACCCATTACTACAATATTTAGGAAAAGAAAGCTTCGAAACAATATTTGACATAAAAAAATGGCTCAATTGAGAGGGAAAAAAAATACTCAGTATTTAGACTGACTCTTCAAATAATTTTCAACGATTTGCCTTAACATTTTTCGAGTTTCAAGTTTTCACCGGTAATCATCATACATACGCACACACACACACATTTATTTATATATATATATATATATATATATATATATATATATATATATATATATATATATATTACAGATTGCTGATTTTTGCTCTGTGAAACGTTGGAAGACAAAATTCTATTAATATATATTCATAAATATCCTACACATTTTACACCCACACATATATATGTGTGTGTGTGAGTTTGTCGTGCACACACACACAAATATATATTATATAATATATATTATATATATATATATATATATATATATAAACATACTATACACTATATAATAATATATATCTATCTTTATATACTATGTATAGTTCTATTGTAAAATGTGTAGAATATTTATGAATATATATTAATAAAATTTCCTCTTACATAGTTTTACAGAGCAAAAATCCGCAATCTGTAAAAGTAATTGTAATGAAATACAGGATATATTCATTATCAAAATCGTTAACTTTCATAAAGAAATTGACAAAATAATGTTTCTGGCATATTTTGGAGATTTGGTGACAAAAAAAAAAAAAAAAAAAAAAAAAAAAAAAAATGAGGAAAAAATATATAGATATAAAACCTCAGTGATGAACATTATCGAATGGATACAGCTATTGGTTTCTCGCAAGGAAAAAAATGAAAAAAAAAATCTTAATTTCCGAAGAATTTCTACTATTTTTTTACAGGTACTGAAGAATCACCTACAACAGGTAATTTGCTGGTATCAGAACCGATATTATCTGATAAATACGAAGTAAGAAAACGAAAAAAAAAAACGAAACCAAATGAACAAAAAAAAAAAAAAAAAAAAACAAGAAAAAAAGAAAAAAAAACAGAGAGAAAGGCAGTAAAACACTATGACTCCAACTTTTATTTTTTCCGGTCTCTCCTAATGATAGCAATCACTGTTTTTCTTTCGTTTTTGCATTTTTTTCCCCGTTGTCGTAAAAACTGTAATCTCGCCCCTTCCCTCTCAACGTTATTCGTGCTTATTGCTGTTCCAGGTCACGTGGAGTTGACATAGGAAACCCCAAAGATTAGAAGAAGAAGAAGAAGAAGAAGAAGAAGAAGAAGAAGAAGAAGAAGAAGAAACTGGGACTCAAAGAACAACTGAAATCTGATGAACTAAAAAATAAATATAATAAAAAAACGATGATAATCTAAAGTAAAAATTAATTGCATATGAAGTCTGATGAATTTTTTAGGAAGAATTGAAAAGTCCACCATTTTTAACACAGAACACCTGTAGTATGGCCAGAACACCTGCAGCATGCTCAAAACACCAGCACTAAACTTAGAATACCTGCAGTATATTGCTTGCAGTTTGCGTAGAACACAAACAATATACCAAGAACACCTACAGCATACACAGAACACCTGCAACATGCTTAGAACGACCTATATATTCAGAATACTTGCAATACACTCAGTACACCTACAATGTATTTAAAACATCGCAATATACTCGGAACACATGGAATATACTAAGAACACCGACAATACACTATGAACACCTATACTAAACGTAGATCACCTGTACCGACAACAAAGTGATAACACATACAGAGTATTTAGCACACCTACAACATCCTTAGAACACCTGCAATATACTTAGAACTTTTCCATATACTCAGAACACCTAAAATTTACTTAGAACACCTGCAATACACTTAGAACACTTCCAATACTTAGAACACCTACAATACTTAGAACACCTGCAATACTTGGAACACTTGCAATATACTCAGAACACCAGCAATGTACTTAAGACACCTGCAATATACTCAAACACCTGCAATTTACTCAAAACACCTGTAATATATTTAGAACATCTGTAATACACTCAAAACACCTGCAATATGCTTAGAACATTTGCAATATACTTATAACCCCTGCAATATTACTCAAAATACCAGCAATATACTCAGAACACCTGCAATGTGTTCAAAACACCTGCAATGAATCCAGAACACCAGAAATATACTTAGAACGTCTGCAATAAACTCAAAACACCTGCAATATGCTTAAAACATTTGCAATATACTTAGAACACCTGCGATACTTGGAACGCCTGCAATATACTCAGAATACCAGCAATATACTCAGAACACCTGCAATGAACTCAGAAAACTAGAAATATACTTAAAACATCTGCAATATACTCAAAACACCTGCAATATGCTTAGAACTTTCCAATATATTTACAACACCTGCAATATTCAGAACACCAGCAATGCTCTCAGAACACCTGCAATGGGCTCAAAACATCTGCAATGAACTCAGAACACCAGAAATATACTTAAAACATCTGTAATATACTCAAAACACCTTCAATATACTCGAAGCAATGAATAACTGCCTCGTTACGCCTGTCTACCTTTAATTGTTCACAAATCGGAATGGCTCTAATTTGTGGGTCCCGCCCCAGTTCAGTTCTTATGCTATAGAGAGCGATTTATCTAGCTTTCCTTTTTCTTATTTTTGCTGAGTGTCTTTACATGTTTTCAATTGTTTGCTTTTTTCTCATGAATATTATGTGAAATTTTAATTTTAAAAACCCCACAAAATTACTGTGTATAACGTGTTTCATTATAAATATTTACATTTTATTTTACTCAACAATATTTAGAAGTAAACACGTTATACACAGTAATTTCGTGGGTTTCTTTTTCTATCTTCAGAAGAAAACTGAAAGAAGTTTTTGTTTGGTTCATTATCTGAAATGCCACGTGCGAAATGCTACTCAAACAACAAAAAATCATGGTTTTCGTAATACTTTAAATTTTAGCTTTAAAAATCATTGAGAAGTTAGATTAGTGCAACACTGCTAGGATGATTCATTATCAAAATTAACAGTAACAGTCTTTAATTTAGCTTGACTGAACCAGAAGGTTATGTGATCGACAGTGATGTATAAGTCTTGGCCAAAAACAAGCATCAAAACATAATGCGGCCGCCAGCTTTTCTTGTTTCTGATCATAATATTAGATTTACCTGTCCGGGGGAGTCTCTTGTGTGGAATGCCTTGTTTCCTTTCTTTTGGATCCATTTTATTTTTTATTTTTTTATGGGATTTGATTTTGCGTGAAGATTTTCAAAGCATAATTTCACGTTGCCCCGAAATTGAGGTTTCGTGCTTTTATGGGCACTCTTCCAAGATTAAAAGCACCGCCAGTTTATAAAAAAAAAAATATATATATACATATATTTATAGAAAAGCAAAGCTCCATAATACGACGCAACAAGAAAATGCAAAAATTAAGATGAAGAGGAAATGGCATAAAATGTGAAAACACAAAATTGGAAAGAAAGGAAATAAGAAACGAGGAAATTAAAAGGCGATATTCGCAAACTCCTCTCTCTCTCTCTCTTACCGTAAAGAAGAAAATAACAAAATATAAATAGATAAATGATGAATACACATACATACAACTCTCTTTCTCTCTCTACGTTTGCGTCAGCGTCACAGGTTGCTGTGTCCTAATGTATATGCATATGCTGTTACACATTATGCTTGCATTAGTATACAACAGCTGGCACACAAATCACATATACGTACACGTTCCTCGGAGTGAAGGAGAGATGTTGACATAGTCAGATATAAATATTTGCACATCAGATCATATTAAAGCTGCAATTTTCCCTAATACAATCTTTCCTGATTGTTTGTTTGTATGGTGTTTTTACGTTGCATGGAACCAGTGGTTATTCAGCAACGGGACCAACGTCTTTACGTGACTTCCGAACCACGTCGAGAGTGAACTTCTATCACCAGAAATACACATCTCTCACACCTCAATGGAATGCCCGAGAATCGAACTCGCGGCCACCGAGGTGGTACGCCAACACCATACCGATCACGCCACTGAGGCACGACAAGCTTTCCTGAAACTTTTTAAATTCTTTTATGAGTTTTCTGCACTTCTCCTCAACGAAGACCATCCTAGAGAAAAAGGAAGAAGAAGAAGAAGCATTAGTATTCCGAAAAGCGAACTTTCCGGATAGACGAAACAGACCGTAAAATCTCCGGTTTATTGCAGACACCTTTTGCGTCCCAGAGAAACTTTTATACTCTCTCTGGGTTTTGGGGGTCCTGACATGGGCCCATTGCCGCCTGAACCAGAGTGCTAAGGTTTGCTGGAAGTCTCGGTGGCCCCTGCGGGCCCTAATCTAAATTATGGAGTCATAAATGCTTACTTCTCAATTCTGGTAAAGTTTTCATGTAGTAATTCAGACTTGAAACTTGTAACTCTCTCTCTCTCTATTAGATTACTAATGCTTGTAGAAAAAAAAAAATTTTTTTTTCGTATCTGCCAACAAACCTTAGAAGGAATCAAGGGAGAGAGAGAGAGAGAGAGAGAGAGAGAGAGAGAGAGAGAGAGAGAGAGAGAGCTTGAGAGAGCTTGAGAGAGAGAGAGAGAGAGAGAGAGAGAGAGAGAGAGAGAGAGGTTACTGGAATTAATGGTCATATCTATGGCCATCAATCCAGTACCCCCTCTCTCCCTCTCTACCTTACCATGGTCGTTCGAACCACCCTGCTAAGATTAAAGTAAGTTTTAGTAATAATTTCTTTACAGTGCACATAGGTTAGAAACGTTTATACTGCGTAAAAACGTGCAAACGTTCTGAGAAAGTTTTCACGTAGACATAGGCATTATGCATTAAATTGCAACCACGTAGCTATTCAGAACGTTAATTAACGGATGATCTCTGTTGCCATTAACATTAGAGAAACTGGCATTAATGGCCATATCTACAAGCACTGACAATCTAGAACAAGTGAGAGAGAGAGAGAGAGAGAGAGAGAGAGAGAGAGAGAGAGAACTGGTATTAAGGGCTATATCTGCCAGCATTAAGAATCCAGGAGAGAGAGAGAGAGAGAGAGAGAGAGAGAGAGAGAAGAGAGAGAGAGAGAGAGAGTGGGTACAGGCATTAAGAGCCATATCCACAAGCATCAACAGTTTAGTAGAGAGAGAGAAAGATCAGGGGAGGGTACTGGCATTAAGAGCCATATCCACAAACATTAACAGTCTAGTACAGAGAGAGAGAGAGAGAGAGAGAGAGAGAGAGAGAGAGAGAGAGAGAGAGAGAGAGAGAGAGAGAGTTTACACGTTTTAGGCTGAATTATTATAGATCCTTGTGTGAAACGGTTTTGTCAACTTTGGAAATTTGCCCAAAAATCAAGAAGAAAGATTTTTCAAGACCATTCATTATAGCTGTTAGATAGTCAATATTATTTATAACCATTCAGGGTAGTAAAATTCTGACGTTCAGAGGCTTTAAATGAAATCGTAACTAATTACCCTAGAACATAACAGGAGATTTTCGTAAAAGGAAGTCCTATTCTCCTAATATTTCTTTATTTTTCGAAACTTGACAGTGTCTCGCAATCATTTTTGTACATAATAAAGTATCAGGGTTACTACCAAGTTCAGCCAACCATGTAAGAAAAAAAAAAAAAAAAAAAGAATATGCATTCTGATTGTTTTAGTTTGTTTGACTTGTCCTTGTCGAACGGCGGAAACTTTGTTTGATTTTTTTTTTATTAAGTTTTTTCTTTTTATTTCTACCTAATACTTTTGTATTTTTCTTGTTGCTCTACTACGTTCTCTATTATTTTTAATTTTTAAATAATAATAATAATAATAATAATAATAATAATAATAATAATATAATAATAATAATAATACTAATAATAATAATAATAATAATAATAATAATAATAATAATAATAATGGCATGGACAAGATCACATTATCATTCCATGGGACGTATTAAATTCCTCCCATCTGCTACATCTCCATTTTTTACTTATTTTATTCTTTTATTTTGCTACCATATAGAAAGTTCTTGCGTGCCAAGTTGACAAAACTTTCTAGAAAATGTATTACATTGAGGAAGGCAGACGAAGGCTGAATCCATAAAAAACAGAAGAAAACTATGGACTCAAATCCAGTCATAGAAGCAGATTACAAACCAAAGGGCGATAATAATCAAATATAACAGATGCTAAACCTACTGAGAACTATGCCAAGTTTTTGCTGTTTTATTCTATTCTTTTTTTTTAGTTTTAACGTTTTCCGCCAGTTTTACCTGCGAATATCGAGGCCACGTACAACAAACCAGTTCGAGAAACGACGTTAAAAAGTGGCTCAGCCTTTGCCTCTCTCTCTTTCTCCTCCACCACCTCCTTCTCCCCTCCCCCTATTCCCCAAAGTCCTCCTCCCTCTTCTTCTTCTTCTCCTGTATTTCATTCATTGTAGTTTCTCTTTTCTACAAAAGTCCAATGACTAACATCTTCCTCCGGACAAGTATCACCGAGTTGTTGATTCTTACTTCAGATGTTTCATCTGAAGTCGAAAACAGTAAAGTAACTAAATGAAGCTTAAAACATTTCTTAGATATCTCTGAAGTTTACATCAAGAAGCTCGCCATTTTACTACGATATGCTGTTAAAAAGAGAAATCATGGGCCATCTCTTGCTACAGAGTATTTTTTTGCAAAATATACCCGCAAACACGACTTCCACACTTATATTTTCTTTTTTATATATCTAATTTAGCATTTGCGTTTTAGCCTTTTGCCAACACTAACTCTTGATCCCTGAGCAGTCTTCAGAATATTTCGTTGGCCTGGCTTTTAATGTTATTCTATCATTTATCTTATATCATCAAGTACCCCAAAGTAAAACCAGGTACCATAAATTAGCGACATTTCCACTTAATTCCGATTTATTTGTGTTTTGGAACACCACCACTCAATTCCAATGGATATATGGTTTGGAATACCACCATTTAATTCCAATTTATTTATGGTTTGAAAAACCACATTTTAATTCCAAATGATTTATGGTTTGGAATACCACCACACAATTCCAATGAATTTATGGTTTGGAATACCACCACTTAATTCCAATTGCTTTAAGGTTTGTAGTGCCACCACTTAATTCCAAATGATTTATGGTTTGTAGTGCCACCACTTAATTCCAAATGATTTATGGTTTGGAATACCACCATTCAATTCCAATGAATTTATGGTTTGGAAAACCACCACTTAATTCCAATGGCTTTATGGTTTGGAATACCACCACTTAATTTCAATTGACTTATGGTTTCGAATACCACCACTTAATTCCAATTGACTTATGGTTTGGAATACCACCACTCAATTCCAATTGACTTATGGTTTGGAATACCACCACTTAATTCCAATTGACTTATGGTTTGGAATACCACCACTAAACGCAGATTGATTTATAGTTTCAAATACCATTAAAGTCAATCATTTCATTCGCAGGAAAATATGAACAAAGCAGTTAAAGTTAATCCAGACGACCTAACTCAACCTATCCTACGAATTCTTAAGCTAAGGTTGCGGGTCCAAAATTCGCAATCTTGTGTCAATGACCTCAGTTTTTGCGACTCCAGGATAGCATCTATAAACCAGTCAATTAATCTTCCTTAGCCACAGCAACGACAAACCTTTAGCTTTCGATAACAACTGTTATAGCGGCCATTACTGTGGAAATATGAAAACAACAGAGTAAGAACCAAAGGTTCTTCTTTAGTTGCTTCCATACCAATTATGAGAACCTGCCCAAAACTGTCTCGCGTACCCCATAGCCCCAAGACATGGGTACTAACGTCCGAGGCCAGACGTACCAGAACCGAGTGAAATCGATTTTTTATTTTTTTTATTTGCTCGAAAACGTAACTTTGCAAGAGCTAATTCAACACATTAAACAACGTTGATCTAATCTAGATTAGCCAAGGATATGGCAGTTTTGATTTCTATGACAAGTAAAAAAAAAATATAGCCCATTTTTTGTAGTTAGAGACGCCGGATATCATATTAACCCTTAACTTATCTTACTTAAGGACCTTGTCCTGCTGATTATACCATTACTCTTATGGAAGACTATCTAGTTGATAATTTTCATTTACATTACAGATTTGAATATAGAATTTAGGCCAAAGGCCAAGTACCGGGACCAATGAGTTCATTCAGCGCTGAAACGCGATCCTATGAATAAGCTGTTAGGAGAAGGTGGAAAGGAGGTACAGTAAAAGGAACGTAAGGGGTTGCATCTGGTGGCCGAAGGCACATTGCAAAAAAGTGCACTGACGGCACTGTAGCCCCCTACGGCGACAAACCTGGAGAGAATTCAAGGGAAACATGACCCCTTTTTCTAAGGCTGAGAACTAAAAGGGCCAGTGTCAAAAAATGGCCGATTGTAGTTAAGACCGTCACTAAACTAGAAATTTATCCCTGTTTCAGTGCGATAATGGCCAATGTTATAAGTTAAGCAACCCCCCCCCCCAAAAAAAAAAAAGCTTTCGTTTGCTGTACTTACCTGAATTTAATAAAGGAAGCAATATTTTAAATGCGTTTTTCTGAAAACATGGTTTTATGACATTGGCCCTTCTAGTTCTCAGCCCTAGTTTTCATGTTTAAGTTTGGATTTCATTACCAGTTTTTTCTTTGAATCATGTCAGGGGGTAATTTCTATTTTATTTTCAATCAACTTTACATACGAATTATTTGGATAATTATATGAACAATTATTCATTTAACTGTTTAATGAATCGTTTAGGTAATTAGGTAATTGCGTAAGTAATTACTTAACTGCCTAATTAGGCAATTACATTTCGGAAAATGACGTTTTTTGGTTCATGACATCATTACTAAGTTTTGGTCGGGTTTCTCAAGCGTATGGGAAGCAGCATTAAACAATAACATAAGGTAAGTTACACAAACACTTATATACACTAAGTATTCACTCGCACACACACACACACGTGCAAGCACACCACAGCAAATGTCTTCTTTTTATCATGTCTTCCTTATCAAAATCCTTCTCTCCTGTGCATTTATTTTCAACCAGTCACGTTCTGCCTGTTATGATTTCAAATTCTTCTCTCCCTTGCATGATTTCTGAAAAGGTTTTTTTTGTCTTCACTTTCAAATTCTCCTTTCCTTTCCAAATGGTACTCTCTCTCTCTCTCTCTCTCTCTCCATTTTCAAATACGTTTGCTCGTATCTTTAAATATCCAAATTTCTCTAATATTTTCTGGTCTTTCCTCTCTGGATATTCCCGATTTAATTTTTTTCTCTTCTTTTAACTGCAAGAATTTTGTGTACATGCACCAACAGATCTTCAGCTGTGATGATTTTGCAACATAGCATCTAGAGAGAGAGAGAGAGAGAGAGAGAGAGAGATAAACTAAAATCCATAACTGCTTACTTAGGAACATGACATCTTTTCTCGCTTACGAATAATAATGCAACAATGAGAGAGAGAGAGAGAGAGAGAGAGAGAGAGAGAGAGAGAGAGAGAGAGAGAGAGAGAGAGAGAGAACTAAATTACCCGTCACAAGCGGCAAGGGGCCGAGTTCAGTATCAATAAATATTATCTTACCCGTCAAAGATTCTGGAACCACGAAATGAAGGCTGGAGAGAACACTTGTGAAAATTCATTGCTAAAAAAATTTAAAATATACGAGGGATCATTTGCATTCTCAGATATGCAAGCAATTAAATCACAATGAGCTGAGAATGACCAAGCAAACAGGAAGAGACTGATACGGAGGGCGTTAAGATGAATAAGCAATTCGGGAGTTAAATGCAGATTGAAAGGAATATTTATGCATGAACGAGTTGGAAGAGCTAGGCATTCCTTGCAATATATTTAGTCTTGTATACTTCTCCCTTTTTTCCCCGGGGGGAAGGGGGGAGCCCGGTGGACGGAAGGCTGGGAGAGGAGAATATCTGGCAAGTTCGACGTCTAGTTTTTGGACAGGAATAAGAGGCGGGGAGGGGTTTGATATGCGGAAGTGGATAAGGATGGCCAAAATCTTGGCAGTCCTACGCACGTCTAGTTTTTCGGCGAGAATAAGAGTGCGCATGCGCACAGGCTATACACATTTTCCCCAAATAGAAAATGGGATTCCGAGACAGGTAAGATTTGGCTACCACCATCATAACGTGTTTCAATAGAATTTGATCATGCTGCTTAGAAAGTTGATGGCCACTTTCGCCTATCACCAGATTTTATCCTAAGAATTATTCATCTTTTACTGTATGCATGCACACCGCACACCGGCGACCAGCCGCCCCCACCCCCTCCCAAACACAACTCACCCCGCCCCTCTCTCTTTCTGTTTAATCTTTTCCCATCCTTCTAACGATGACCTTGCATTTCATAAAATGAAATATCAAAATATGAAACAGACGGCTGGAACAGTATCATTAATTTTTTTCTATAATTTTCTAAATTTCAGTGAAGTATATAATTTCTTTTTGATAAGACAATAGAGGAATTAGACAATGTTATTCGAAATCATTATTGCATTAGTTTCTCAGCAAACAAAAAAATCAAATCTGGGTAGCTTTTCTCTACGCGCAATGAATGTGATGCTTTTTTTTTTCTTATCTTCTACAAGATGGAACTTTGAAATAGATTAATACATGTTTCTGAACCATACGTATCCTTCACAAATGTATCATGACATATCTATAAAGGATCTTCATTTATTTCAGAATAAAAAGGACTTGTCGACTGGGAAGTTTTGAGCAAAAGTTGCAAGGCCTGGTCGGTGAGTCAAGCTGGCATGCGATCGAGAGAGAGAGAGAGAGAGAGAGAGAGAGAGAGAGAGAGAGAGTACTTTCGAATTCCACCAACGACGACAAGAATCAGAGCAGAGACAAATGACAAACTTGACTGTTTTGTCGACTTCGTGGGCATAACAAGTAATATCTTTTAAATTTGTAAATGCGGCATTGATAAGTAATTCCTTACCATAGTTTTCCAAGTCTTCTAAGATCTAACCGCTTTATGTCCAACACGAGAATCCGTCAAAGTATTATTCAGTGATTTAACTGATGTTTTCCCTGTCATTTGATATACGTTGAATATCAACAATTAGCAACATAGATTTTTGCAATTCAGTTTAGTCTAATCATACAACACGATTCTCCATACAACACAGCATCTAATACGAAACATGATTTAAGCAGCAATGTTTCCTAACAATAATTATGACACTTATCAATGTATTAAATTACTGAATGGGGTGGAATATAGAATTTAGGTCAAAGGCCCAGCCCTGGGACCTATAAGGCCATTCATTTCTGAAAGGGAAACAGAATTGAAAGGTTTGAAAGGTGTAGCAAGAGGAAAACCTCGCAGTCGCACTATGAAACAATTGTTAAGAGAGGGTGGATAGCGGGATGGAAGAAAGAGAATATGAATGGAGGTACAGTAAAATGGGTTGCAACTAGGAGCCGAAGGAACGCTACAAAGAACCTTAAGTAATGCCTACATTGCATCTCATGAGGTGCACTGACGGCACTATATTTTTTTAAAGAACGCTATCAGTTATTACACAAAATAATATCGATTTTCGTATTAGCCTGTTACGCAATAACATCTGTAGTTTAACATTAGCGAATAATCGTGATGCAACACGACCTCTGCGTTATAGAATCAACTAATCATAAGACATGATCTGCGTAGTATAACGTCAACTAATCCGTGAGTGAGAAAGACTATGTTAACCAATCGCGCATGATATGCGTCAGTCACGGAATGTAATCTATTGGTAACAACCTGCGCACGCGCAGTGGTTAAGTACACGACACGCCACATCAATTTAGAAAGCCAAAATGAAAAAAAAATTACTAGAAAATACGAGAGGCAGACAAACAAACAGACAGACATAAGTGAGAAGGAAGCAGCATGGTGATATATATATATATATATATATATATATATATATATATATATATATATATATATATGCGTGTGTGTGTGTGTGTATTCATATATACGTATATACGAGAGAGAGAGAGAGAGAGAGAGAGAGAGAGAGAGAGAGAGAGAGATGCACGAAAGCGTCAGTCGAAAACCCTCTCATATAATTTAAGGAATACAAAGTTTAAGCCAAAGGCCAAGCACTGGGACCTATTAGGTCATTCAGCGCTGAATAGGAAACTTCTAGTAAAAGGGTTAGAAGGATGCAACAGGAGAATAAACCTCGCAGTTGACCTACACAAATGACTGGATACGATATCATATCCATAACAATATTTACGAAAAAAATCATCATATCTGATTAACAATGCTTAACTTAATGCACACTGACACAACCTACACGCGCCGTAAATTCCCAGTACCCTCAAATCACACTTAATCACAAAACACTTGTTTGCACGTAACAATGTACAGTACTTTCTTTCGGCCTACCTACAAATATAGGTAGATAATATTCCCGTTAAGGTTTGTAGTATCCACCGGAGCTCCTTCTGTTTAGGAAAATCCCAGTACAAATGATCTAGACAAGATATTTATCTGTTAATTTCACCGGTGTGCGTCCACACTACATTAAAACATCCCAAACACACGACAGTAACAGTAAAGTAATCATACGCAGAAAACAATGCACGGCCATAGGTACTGGATAATCGTATAAAGCGTTGGTTAGGACTACCGATAAAATCACTGACTTCCATTCAACTTGTTTGTGATGTATGTGAGATGAGTTACCGACGTGTGTTTGTGGCATGTTTTACTGCAGTGTGGGAGCACTCCATGTTAAAAAAAAATGTTTACATCTGTCAAATGCGAAGTGCAGTTTCCGTTAACAGCTGGTACATCGGTAATTACTCTCAATAAATAGCTGGTAACAACCTATTCGAGGGCAGGAGCTGGTTTCTTAAGTGATAGGAACCTTGTAGCATCTCCAAGGAACTTCTGTGCCTTTGACTACTAATTATATATATTTATAAGTATATAATTATGTGCATACACACAATATTAATATATATATAAATATATATATATATATATATATATATATATATATATATAATATATATATATGTGTGTGTGTGTGTGTGTACTATATAAATATATATATATATATATATATATATATATATATATATATATATAGTATGTATGTATGTATATAAATAATTATATATATATATATATATATATATATATATATATAAATTATGTAAAATCATACATCCTTCTCGTCTATCAGCATCGTAAAATCTAGCTTCAAGAATGGCTTCGGAATTCTCAGGAAAAATGGAATAATCTCACGATGGACTTTACATGTCAAAAGCGCTCTATAAACTTGAAATGCCATTCCCGCTATTGCAATGTGAACATTAAGTGGGTGAAAGTTTTCGAAATATTTTTTACATCTCACCGGCAGACAGTACAACAGCTGTCATCTCTGAGACTGGAACTATTAATCGAATTCACAGCGTAGACTTGGAATTCCATAATTCCAGCCTCTCCATGGGAATGATCGAGTTTTGAATTGATTAAATTGGAGTAGTATATCACCAAATAAAAAATCTCATTAGCTTAGTTTACGTCATTGCTTTTTTTTCAATCAAGTTTAATACAAGAATTCGGTTTTTCCTGATCTCCTCAACATGGAGGAAAATATCAACTTATTTCTTTCTTTTTCTTCTTCTTCCTGGTTCAGCTGGTTCCCATCTATTTCTATCCTGCGCTTCTGCCTCATCAATTCCTTCTCATGTAAGTCTCCATCTCTTTCTTGGTCTCCCTCTTCTTCTTCTTCCTTGAACCTCCATCCCCATAGTATGTCAACAAAAGATTACAATGTGCCTCAGCGCTAGTCCTCCTTTACGGGCTGCTCTGTGAGCAAGAGCCCGTGCTGACACAAGGTCAGCTTAATCAAAAACAACAACAACATAGTCCTCAATCATGTCACCAAGGCCCCAGGATATTCTTCACTCTTAATCTACAAAATCTACATCAGCACTGGCCCCTTACTTCAGAAACGCCATCGCAGCATGTAACCGAGGCCCAAAGACTCTTTACTCCCAGTCTACAAAATCTACTTTAGAAATACCATCAGCTGCTGCTGCTGCTGTAGAGAAA
>NC_087221.1:25437230-25462230 GCF_015104395.2 Macrobrachium nipponense
TTTTGTTCGTAATTTCGAATTTATGTTAGAGAACAGTTAAGTGGGCTAGATTAACGATACCCTGTTCTGGTTCTGTATATTGCCTTCAGGAAGCATTCTGTCATGGTAACACTACTAATGATGTCGGCAGCTGGTTGGCTTGATTCCATGTTAGTGAATGTAGACAATAAACTTTGACTTTTAAGATACAGCAGATAAACTTTATCAACAATCATGTGGAAACTAAGTACTATTAAGAAATACTGGTAAACGTAAACTTAAAACCAGTAAAAGAAGCTAGCCGCCGTCATCCAACTTGACATTTGGATTCAGAGCTAACTTCGGCTGAACCGAGCTGCAAATGTTATTTTCCCGAGTGGCAGAATATATCACGAAATCATCCTATAAAATATATGAGGCGGTCTTAAATACATATGCCAAAAGACTTGAGTGCACAATATAATCAGCAATTTATACCTTACGACCTATACACAAGAAAAGTTCCACAGAACAGCCTCATAATTCCTTTCTAGTCCGAATATTGCATATTTGTCATTGTCTTTCTTTCACATTCATCTCTGTATGAACATACCGTAGGAATCACGTCATATGTGACTAATATTTATTTGAATTGGGGTTAGGAAAGATGCATCACATTTTAAAGGGCCACTGTTGCATTACCTTCGCCACCGACTGGACCGTAGGCCTAGGCCCCCTCTATTCTTTTGTATAATTACTTTTTATTTGAATTGGGGTTAAAAGACATCTAATTTTGCGACAGGAGAAAGCAACAGTTTAATTGAAGAATTAGGAATTCTCAGGAACATGTGCTTAAGCTATACTCTGAAAATAGGAAAGAATAGTATTAGTGAGGTTCTTCCAACAATTTCTGTAAACCACGAACCTTTGATTCTTTGTAATTTCCAGAAGCTTCAAGCACGATGCTCCGAGAATTTGTAAATCTTCAGTTAACCTGATACTTTCTTCCGTCTCAAAATTAGATGTCTCTTAACAACAATTCAAATAAAAAAGGAATTATACTTAACGAGAATTTTCGTACTTTTGCGACGTGTAGCATTCAAACTCAAATTCCTCACCATTTCAATTAACCTAGCCTAGTTATTCTTTCAGCATTCGACATTTCAATTAGCCTAGCCTAGCTACTCATTCAACATTCATTTCAATTAACCTTGCCTACCTACTCATTCAACATTTGTCATTTCAATTAGCCTAGCCTATCAACTCATTCAGCATTTCAGTTAGCCTAGCCTAGCCTATAGCTACTCATTCAACATTTATTTCAATTAGCCTTGCCTAGCTACACATTCAAGATTCGTCACTTCAATTAGCCTTGCCTAGCTACTCCTTCAACATTCATTTCAATTAGCCTAGCTACTCATTCAGCATTCGCCCTATTAATTTTGTCATGAATAATGATTTTTGCTTGAGTTAGAGTTTCTCAAGTGTCATATAACTTTTGTCAAAGCCTTTAGAGAGTTTTTTTTTTTTTTTTTTAGCTCTCAAATGTCTTCCAATAGTTCTGAACTCATTCACCTCAATTAAGTTTCAGAATGATACACTTGCAGTAGATTTTCAGACTGGTACAGTGGCTTCTCACAGACTTTCTACGAAAAGTAAATTCACATACAGTTGCATCAAAGATATTTCAGTGTTCATAATGCAAAGTTATACTGGATCAAAGAAATGCAAAGTAATTGTTTTGCTTCTGAATTAGCCTGTACTGGATCAAGGAAATGCAAAGTAATGTTTTGCTTCTGAATTAGTCTATCTTCAGAACCCAGATAGCGAAAACCCTAGTGACGTTTCCATGCTAGTCAACAACTTAGATTTACTAGATAACAATGGTATTATACTAATATATTCCAAGGGTAGCATTGGTTAGACCTTAAAATATGATTATGATGTGGTAATCTCATCCTACTTGCTAAGAGTTACAGATTGACAGAGTTGATTGTGGAATAATACCACAAGAAATGTGAACACCTTGATCTTCAGAAAACTTTAAATCAATTTGTACAAGTGGGTTTTGGATTCCCCACATGCGTCAAGTAATTAAAAGGATCCTAGACTGTTATGTGATGTGCCAGCAATTCAACGGTCTGCTATCCTAAAATGATCTACCCAAACATTAAGTCATCTTTATGAACATGGGGATTGATTTCACAGAGCATCTGTGGGGGTCTATGTTGACTGGTACGTAATCAATCCTTTCAGTTTCAAGTACTATTTGACCAACTCAGAAGCTGGCACATGAGTTTCCTCAACCAAAATGTCATTGATGTGAAAACTAGTAGGGTCTTTTATGTCCTTACTCCCCCCCAAAACAGTCTTAAAAATTTTCCCATAATTCAAGGAGCAGAATTCAACCCAAATCCCAACCTTGTTAAACATTAAGTCCACCCTTTATAATTTACGAGTTGATGACACCACAGCTTCTTGGCCACTAATTTGCAGATATGCTGATTTCAGATCTACAATAGCTCTGTTACTTAGCACTCTATGCCGTTCCATTGAGGTATCGCCATACATATCAATAGCATCATCCCCAGTATGACACTCTACAAATTTGTTCAGCTCTCTAAAGTCCAGCACTGGTCTAATTTTATTTTTAGTTGGTTGTTCACCATCTATCTACTTCCTTCAAACTCCTCATCCCATCCTTTATCATAACAATATCTTATTCATCAACTCTACCTTATTCCCTCATTGAAAAACCACTCTACTGTCCAAAGACTCCCATCATATCTCGCCATAAAATCTCAATTGTAATAAAACTGGAATTACCTCATGCATTAGTCATTGCACCACACTCAAGAGTTATCACTTACCACTGAACATCTTGCCTTACAAACATAACTTTGCCCTCAGCCACTGTAACACCTAACACATTGATTGCATTCATGCCCAAAATTAAATCAATATTGTCAATTAGTTTCTTAACCACTAAAGCAGTTACAGTAATTGCAACATCATCAATATTCAATTTTACACACATTTCACCTTTACATAAGATCTCTCTCCCATCAAAGGCAGTTAAAACCCTTCCCCCATTAATTTATTCACTAAATAGCTATGAACCAAGAACTGTAGTAAAACAACATGTGTCCACCAAGCCCACCAGAGACTACCCAATCACCTCCAATTTAACAAATGGTAACCTCGAATGGGGCGACCTTACACCTCTAAGGGGAAGCTGTTGGCGCACCAGTCAGAATTACCCACCCATTTCTCATTTCCCGAATCACATTGAGTTGAAATATGACCCACCTCATTACATCGAAAGCACACAACTGGTTTTTGGTCCTTACAGTAAACGCAGCACATGTGGGCCACCACACCCATACTAACACCTACCCCTGAATTCACCAAGTCATTTCCTAATGAACTCAATTGCCTCCCGGCACCCGGCCCCCCAACTATTGCTTTACCCTCAACAGACTTTGACCTAGATCGCTAGATGTACGAACACCAACAACAACACTGAATGTATTAGAAGTCAATAATCGCGCTCTAGCCTATTACCTAGGTAGCTAATAATTTTACTCATTGCCATTCCTCTTATTTCTGGTAGGCTAGCTGCTGAAGCGATGCATCGACTTGCCTAGGCATACCATTCACAAATGACAACCTTACTGGTTACCTATAATAGGTAGTCACTGTCACTTTGGTCATCTTTCATTCCCTAATACAAAGTCAATGCATCACCTTGCAAAAACAATGCAGCCACCTCCTTCCTTTTCTGTAGCCTAGCGACTAAACTTAGCTCTTTTAACTAAGAGATTACATCGTCCTTAAAGGGGCTCGGGTAGTCTAATCACTGGTATCAATTGAGATTTAGGTAGTTGTCTTCCTTTGCCTTCCTAACCAAACCTGCCTAGCTAGCTTGTAGTTCAATTACCGTTCAAAATAACAAGAAAAATGCATAACCAAAAACTAACCATCCCATTAGGTATTAGCTAGGTAGCTAGACTTGAGTACCTCCCAACCTTCCCCGTCCTTCACCTTTTAAACTTCAGCACAAAGCACTAGTTTCAAAACAAACTTAAACCCCTAAGATAAAACCTATGAAACAACAGAACACCAACTTATCTCCACTAAACCCCCAAGGACTCTCTCCTGACGAGGTCAGGCGGCTCATGCCCAGCCCCTTTCTTCGCCTTTACCAAACCTAGCCCATCTCTACCTTTACAAAACCCCACCCATTCGCAAGAAACATACTCTCGTAATTTTTAGTGTTCGCGGCGATGCTATACGGAGCACCGCCTTTCGAACAATTTTTGGAGGTACGTTTTTACCTTTTCTCACCTTCAGGAATTTATTGACAATCCAGAAAACAACATAACCGTAGCTCTTTCCATTTTTGACAGTGTTAGATGTTATGAGTGGGCACGATTGGTGATGAGGTAAAAATAGCATAGGCGTTGTACCTATAAGAGGGCATTACGGCCATTGCCCCTTCTCTCGTACCAAGCACAGCAAAAGATTATCAACTTGAAAGTGCGCATTTCCCTTTCTCTCGTACGAAAAGCAGCATAATATTATCAACGTAGACAATATATGATCCAAATAAATTGTTAAAATTTAATGTTTGGAGGCATATTTCCAGGGGGCATGATTTTCTGTGGTGTGATGATTTTACCTCAAATTGGTAATGATGAAAGCTGATATGTAGTAGGAAGAGCTAAGCCTAAGATGAAAACTAACTTATAAAGGTTTAGGGTAAAATTAATGTTAAAGGTTTAGAAAAAAAAAATTGCCGAACTTAACATTTAATCAGCACCAGAAATACGCCAAGGCGTAGTCCTAAATTACGATGTTGTAAGACAATGGGGCCAATAGTTTTCTTATTGCCCATCTGTCAATCGTCGGATTATCAGATTTTGGGTCTTAATTTACTTTAAAACGCGATTGCACGAAGGGAAATGCTGTAGCTTGTCTTTCTGTTTATCTATGACGTTCATCAGTGGCAGGGCGGAAAAACAATAATAATAAAAAAAAAAAAAAAACAGTCAAACAAGAGACGGGATAGGAGAGAGAGAGAGAGAGAGAGAGCGAGAGAGAGAGAAAGGAGAGAGAGGGGAGAGAAGGGGGGGGGGGGGGGGGGGGGTTACGAGGTACTAAATGCACTGAAGAAGATGAAGAATGGGAAGGCAACCGGACCAGACATGATCCCAGTGGAGGCATGGAAAGCATTAGGAGATGAAGGAGTGGATATACTGTACGATCTTATGATAAAGATCCTTGAACAGGAAAAGATACCAAATGAGTGGCGTGGAGTATAATTGATACAATTTTTAAAGGGAAAGGCGATGTCCAAGAGTGTTGGTAATTATAGGGGCATTAAATTGATGTCCCCACACTTTGAAGATACTGGAAAGGATGATAGATGCTAGACTGAGAGAAGAAGTACAAATAGGTAAGGAGCAGATGGGATTTATGAAGGGAAGGGGAAACAACAGATGGTATATTTTGTCTGAGGCAAATAATGAGAAATTCGGGGAAAGACAAAGGGACCTACATATGGTATTCATTGACCTTGAAAAGGCTTATGACCGAGTCCGAGACAAGAGGTATGGAGGAGCCTGAGGGAGAAGATGGTGCCAGAGAAGTATGTGCGATTGATACAAGAGATGTACCGGAATGTATTTACCAGAGTGAGGAGCAGTGTTGGGGAGACAGAAGGTTTTGAGGTGAGAGTAGGATTACACCAAGGGGTCGGCTCTGAGCCCATTTATCTTTAACATAGTGATGGGATGTTATAATAGAGGAAGTAAGGAGACAGTACCATGGACATATTGTATGCGGATGATATTGTTCTGTGTGCAGAGAAGCAGGGAAGATCTGGAAGTGAAATTGAGAGATGGAGACAAGTACTGGAGGACAGAGGAATGAGAATAAGTAGATCCAAAACAGAATATATGTGTCCACCACCAATGAGGGGGATGATAGAGAAAGTATTCAGCTTGGTGGAGAGCAAATAAGGAGAGTTGATAAGTTTAAGTATTTGGGATCTTTTGTTAACGCTGGAAGGAAGTATGGAAGAAGAAGGTAAAACATCGGGTACAGGCAGGCTGGAACAACTGGAGGAGCGCCTCGGGAGGTTGCTTTGTGACAAAAGAGTGCCGACCTTAGAGGTTAAAAAGGAAAATTTCACAAGACGGTTGGTTAAGGAACACAATGGCTGTATGGTACGGAAACAGCAAGCATGAGAAAAGCAGAGCAGAAGAAGATGGATGTGGCAGAAATGAGAATGCTTAGGTGGATGTCTGGGGTAACAAGAGTGGATAGGATCAGAAATGACTACATAAGGGGGTCAACTAGGTGGTGGAAGTATCAAAGAAAGTGCAGGAGGGGAGGCTGAGATGGTATGGACACCTGTTGAGGAGAGATGAGGACCACGCTGGGAGACATACTATGGGGGTGGGGAGGGTGCAAGGAAGAAGAAAAAGAGGGAAAGCCAAAGAAAGAGATGGAAGGACTGTGTGAGAGGAGATTTAAATGAGAAGGGAATTGATGAGCAGAAGCACAAGATAGAAATAGATGGAAACGGCTCATCCGAAACGGCGACCCCATATAAAAATGGAACAAGCTGGGAAGAAGAAGAAGTCGTAGTAGGTGAACACGCAAGATTGAAGGTTAGACAGGAAACTTAAAAATCTACGTTTTGGACAGATGTCAAACGTATGTTTGTTTCTCTCCGCTACTAATCTGCCAATTGCTTCTTTTTCCTTTTCGTTCGAATAGTTTAGGTTTCGGGGCCCTAAGTTGATTAAAAACGGAATTTACAAAAAAAAAAAAAAAAAAATGCGTTTTCAATCTGATGTCGAGGTTCATTCACAAACAACAGGTTGTGGTATATTAACCAACTCGTCTTGCTCAAATTAAAATAACATTAAATTAACAAGATACTCTCATTACAAAGATGAATACGATTTTTGTTCTGATATTCTGATAAACCATGGTTTATCTGCTTTCTTGTAGCACACATCCCGCTCCCAGTGAACAAAAAAGAAAAAAAAGTGGGGAGGGGGTCATTTCGAGAAAGAAAGTAACTTGGCGCATATTCCATTTTTTCAGAGCCACTACTCAGCTGTAATTTCCACTCGGGACGCATATTCAAATATCTATTTTCGGATCTTTATACGCAAGAAACGACGACGGACAAAAACTAGACAACCGTCACAGCCATAGTTCATTGACCTATACTATGCTACCCAGTGAGGGCCTCACTCCGAAAAAGTCCATAACCGGAGGTGACAGAAAATAATTAATCATCGTCTGAAGACTTTACAGAATACTTAAATTCTTTCGATGATGATAATGATAATAAGTAAATGTTTATATATTTATGTCCTAATCGCTTTCCAGCTTTGGGATTGCTGTCCAAACAATATCTCTTCGTTGAAAGGACTCTTACGGAAGTCTAGACTCTAGATAAAAGCATATATATATATTATATATATATATATATATATATATATATATATATATATATATAATATATGATGATATATATGATATATATATATATACTATATATATATATATAATATATATATATATACACGTAGTACTTATGTTTATTGTGTGTGTATGTATTTGTTTACTCAATTTTTTTTTTCATTTTGTAACTTTTTATTTTTTGTTTGATCCCATCATTTTGTTCTGTTTTGGTTTTGTTTTTACATTTAGAGAATTCCGTTTGCTGAACATTTCATACGCATTTTTCATTTCCCATACTTCTGATCTTAAGATCAAACTATAGCAGTAGAGAATACAGTATTTTATAACTGATACTGATTAATGTACAGTATGTAGGCTGATAAAATATACTTACGTGCTTGGTCCTCTAGCCAAAATATTTCATAGTGAATATGCTATTAAGACTGAGACTGGTTTAGGACCAAATTATAGTTATCTTGGGTCAGATCTGTATCTGTAGTATTGACTTGTAGTGTTGGGAGTGCTTATGCATCTAATTACTGGGGCTGTTATGATTTTTTTTGCAACAGGTTTCCAGTATTGTGATATGCAGTACAGTGTTATACCATTCTTCCTTAGCTGTATGTGTACCATAGGGTGCCATTTCAAGTAGTAGGCTATTTATGAACTGTATCCCAACATTTAGTGCATTTTTATCTCCTATACATCACTATGTACAAAGTCAACATTCAACTGCTCTGTAAACAGTACAGACTACAGTACTTACAAAGATTGTAAACAAGATAGAAAAACATAAGGTGAGATCGTCGGTCGCTCAGTTCACGCACTGTGACGTCACAGGTGCGCGTCGTCTGGGCAGTGCACTTAATGATTATGTTTTGACAGTAATTTGTTGCTATGCTGGTGTTCACAATTTCCATACAGGAAAATATACACACTCTCTCTCTCTCTCTCTATCACTTAAAACACAGTTATATCAAGATATCTAAGTCCTTACCATACAGAATATAATCTTGCTGGAATACAAATAACGAAAGTAACGAGGGTGAATGAATATGAAAAAAGAAAAAAACTTGCCAGACTTTTATTGAATTAGCGTATTGTTCTTTTATTTACCAAAATTTACTGAAGAATTTTTTATATTTTGTTTACACCTTTTTTTAAGAAATTCTGACTTCCTTTCAGCATTTAATATCTTCACCCTAAAATGTATTCTGCACCTAATAAAAAACTTCATTACTTCCTCTGGTGCATCAATGTTTAATTCCCTGAAAATATTAACTAATTTCGTAATCCCATCAACGCCTTGTTTCAACTGTTCCCCGTGAAAAGATTTAAATAGTTATTCCATCTCCTTTCAATTACTGACAAATTGAGGACTGGGCCTAAACAACACTTTCCTCCTCACTTTGGAGATCCAGTCGTTGTTTAGGGCTTCAATTTCTGGGAATCCTAAAGAAGGATATGTATTTTTGTACTCATGAGCTATATAACCTCCAAGATAATTCAAGGCTTCAATTTCTATACCATTTTCAGACTCTACTCTAAGATCTACAAAATCCTCTTCCTCCAGCTCATTAGGTAGACCTACCTGAGGAATTCTCATCAAGAGATGAGCAGAGATACATAATTCAGAGTCTACGTCAACATGACTGGAGTCACTTTCTTCAGGAGTTTTGGAAACCCAAGACTTACCTGGTTCCATAACACTAGTATTACTCATACATGGCATGTTATCATCATTGGGAGCGACATTATGACCGTGATTGCTTAAAATGTTGTACTTACCTAACAAGAAATTCCTCAGTCTACACTCGAAGTCAGTCTTTACTCAGATTCTTAAGAAATAAAAGATCTAGGCCTAATTCTTGTCTGCAAAGGAAGACGTACTCAGAAGTACGTCACTACGCATAGGTCTAATCACCTGTTGGAACAACTTTACTTTCATAAAATGAAAATATAAAAGAAAACAAATTGGATAGCCTTAATCCGATAATTTCTTCATTCATTAGATATGCTAGGCCTATTCTAATTTTGTACTTCATTTGAGAAATTTAGTCCAGGCTACTTATCAACCGAAGATATGTCACTAATTATTGCACTAATGAGATTGTAAACAAATTGTTAAACCATACCTGACTTGACGTCCTTAACAGGTAGATTTAATGAGGGAACTGCGGTTTTCTTTAATCTGTGATAACTTCTCAGGTAAAGTTGTAGTAGCAGTTCATGTTGAAGATTTCTTTCGTAATCTTCTGTCCGGAAATGGACAGAACAAATCCTGGCACCCTTAACATTAATGTTATCACTTCTTTTACATGCATTAATCCATACTTTGGACACCTTGGGGTCTTTAGGGAACCTGTGAAAACAAAACCCTTTCTGTCTGGAACTATTAGTGCACCCAAATATGGAATACACACCCATAATCGTGAACTGTAACTGACGGAGTGACAAGTGCATCGCCCAGTCGATGTGCTCCAGTGACGTCACTGAGAGAGGCACACCTTGTGTTATTCCATCTTGATTGTGAATGCGTGAAGATTTGTTATTCTTAATACAATGCTATGTGTTCGTTCTGAAGTTTTCTGGCTTTGTATGAATTTACTGTATCTGAATAGGTTGGCACATTAAATCTATCTTGTTTACAAACTTGATGGATTCAGTGTGGTCTGGATAGTCGGTCCATTGGGATACCAACTTATATTTTTACAAAGAGCATGGCTTGGAAGTCATTGCCATATAGGGAAAAGAATGTGAAAAATTAAGATTAAGCTTAAAGACATTGAATCAGGTACATCAAATGCACTAAAGTAGAATCGTTTAAATGAAACTGATTGCCTTCAGATCCTCAGGCAGGCATCATAGATTTTTGGTAGATATCAGAAAACTAGCACCATTCTATCAGAGCATTCACAAAGCTTACAAGTCTTGAGAAAAACTACTTCAGTGCAAACATGCATAGCCTCAAATAAAGGATAATGATACACTGATGTTCCTGTAACCAACAGTATAATTATTCAAAATACAATGTTAATTTCCTTATATTGTTGCATCTCTTTACCAGAAAGCACTTCAGGCATGGCAAAGTCATCGAGTTTAAAAGCCCTATTGCCAAAAGAAAATCTATATTGTATCATCAGAATTTAGAAAATATAATTATTTACAATGTACAGTACTGTATATATATTTATATAAAAAGTACAATTCATCTACAATATGTACAAACAGATTCATAAATTACATTTGTCACAGGGTAAAAAAGTATAAAAGTGTACTTTCTGAGAAAATGAGTACAGTTGTAAGAAAGAATACTGTAAATGAAAACTTTTTTAAGGTAAAAGTAATCAGTTTTATGTAACATCCAGTCACATAAGAGGGACATTACTGGTTGTTGAGCATTTTTTAAAGACAAGGCATATGTAACAGCCTTTAATACTTTTAATATAAACTTCTGAAGGTAATTTCTCTTGAAAAATTAATATGAAATTGGACTGGGGGTCCCGATGTAAAAACCTTTCTCTGTGTTGTTCCTAAAAAAAAAAAAAAAAATGAAAAATAGAGTACAAAAATGTTACATATTAGTTAAAGAAATCTATTGTAAGAATGAGTAAATCAAGTTAAATTCATCAAAGTAAATAAATAGCAAAATGAATCGCAAAAATATCAAACTGAGGTTTCCTTTCAAGGATTGTTTGAATGATTCAGTTTTGTTCTTATCAGCTTAAACTAAATAACTTCTGAGTAAAGTCTGCCTTTCAAACTAAAAACTAATCACAGGTTTAACATGTTGGGCCAAAATATTCAAAATACCCTTACAACAGAAAGTGGAGTTAAAAATGGAATTAAATTGCTGTCTGCTTCACATTCAATGAAATTCATTAGCACACTAATTATATACATAAAATAAAATGGTGGTTTATTATTTCTGGAACCAGATTTATACATATTTTTAAATTATTTTGTTTGTGTATCAAATGCAAGCATTATCATTTCATTTATTATCCAGAGCAAATTTTGTAATTGGGATTACTTTATCTTACACGAAAAGGGTACCGTGAAACTATTATGTTATTATGCATGGGTGAATTTTTTAACAATATAGTAGAGAGCTCTTACCTATGTTTAGAATATTTCAGAAACTTGAATATCCAGTTGCGATATTTTTCTGGATACAAAAAACTTAGAATCAAGTACCCCTTTGAATACACATTGTTTTATAACTGTACTCTGTATTTGTAGATTAGTATAGACTTGCCTTCACAAAATACTGTGCCTGATGAAATACTACAATTTAACTGTATTATGCTTCAAAATAATTTCTGCTACTGGACCAGAAGGTTTCAAAGTAAGTACAATAGATTTTTTCATTACAGCCTAAAAGACAAGTTATTTATGCACTACAATACATATGTTCATTGAAAAGGAATTACAATCAGACAGTTGCAGACATTCTGAGAGCACCAATTATCACAAGTTCCAGGGTTAGTTTGTAGCACATGTACACTCATAAACTGGTTGATATATTCATTATTTACAGACTTTAAGATTGTTAGCAAACAATAATTCACTATTAGAAATTAACCTCACAACTCTCATTAATGTATTTACAATGGATCAGTAATAAATTGAAAAATAGGAAGGCCAATTATAGTATTTAAATTTTAGAGCTTTTCTTCCTTTAACATTAATGTATACAAGGAAACTGAAGATGATTTTCTTATCTAAATAAATATGAGAAAGGACAGAAGTCAGCAAGAAAGACGATTTCAGTATATCATACGATAAGTACATCCATCTGTAAACGAAGAATAATTAAAAATAATTAAGCAAAATTGAAAACGACCAACAATAGTTCGTCAATCAAACCTCCAGACGTCAAGTTGAAAAAAAATATGGGAGGTTGTCACTTCAGTGCGTTTCTCACTAATGAAAGAAAAATCTCAATCACAATGGGCACCAAGCTTTGAGAAACAAAGCAGCGCTTTTACACAAGATTTATTCACCACAGTTAATGAAATCACCATTGCATTTCATTCTATTCTGCAAGAGTTTGGGTTTTCATTTGTACAGTGTAGTGATCACTGGGACGATACACACCAACTGATATTTCCAATTCAAAACTTTCAAGAATTATTGTTCCTTAATTCTCATAAGCTGGTTTCTTCCTTTTCCTCAAAGAGCTTCATGGTTTCCCTAAGGACTCTGGGTGTTGTCCTCACCAGGAAGAGCAAATGATACTTCGTCAGGACAAAGGACTGGAGAGGGCCACGAATAAGCGTGTGGAGAACGGTGGCTCTCTCAAGGTCCAACCACCGCTCTAATGCAGCTTCGACTTCTTCTGGTGTCTTGCTCTCATTTCCAGAGTTGTCAGGACCAAATAACAGCACCTCTAGGATACATTTGACCTAAAAAAAAAATTGGTTTAAGACTCCATTGCAGCAGATCATGGTTGAATAAATTAGATTCTATTTCAGCAGATCATGGTTGAACAGCTAATTCCTAGTAGGAATTCTAGGCCTGACTTTTTCCTGACAATATTATAGTATATATTTTTAGGGCACATCTGACATGCAAACTTAGATATAAAAAAATTGAAACATTTCAAATAGGGATAACTGTTGAATTCCTGACTTGATCCTTGTGATACATTTAAAAAGAAAAATATATAATAAAGCAGACTTTTTTCCAGCCTATCAGAGATAAACAGTATATAATTCCTAGCAAGAATTCTAGAGAATTTAACAACAAAACAGCAGAATTCACTAGACCAAGGATGACTACTTTACTCCTAACAAAACTCTTTGATATTCATATTTATGGACTAAACAATATTCCTCCCACTATACATTTGACTTGTAAAATTTGACTCAGTAACTTAAAACACCATTTGAAAATGATAGCTTAAAACTTCATCTCAGCATTTAAAAATTGTTTAATAGTGGACAATGCTCTGCATGGCAAAGTCAATAGCCTTACTAAGATAAATTTCACCAACAAACATGTGCATAATAGGTTGGACTTCTTTTCAGCAGATCAGGAATGAATATTTAGTTCCAAGCAAAATTTTAGATATGATTTTCTTTACTACCAAAATTCTAGACACAATTTAAGAAGCAGACAATAGCTCCTACAGGATACATCTAAACTTGAAAATGGATACGATATCTTCAACATCATTCTGTCCCACAAAAGATGAATTTTTATTCATTGACCAATTTCTGAGTATGACTAAATAATCACAAACCATAAATACTTTCAAAAACAAAGTTTTGAACGGGAAAATTGGATACATTCAGCAAGAGATTGCCTAGTTGAACAGTAATATGTACAAAGTAAGGCAATTTGATGCTACTGTAATTTTGCCTGTTTAAGAAAAAATCCTTCAATTTGGTCCTTTGATTGGAGTCTACTTTACAAAAATGCTAGTACATTTAAGTTCTACAAAAGGAAGATGAGATCTGCTATATGAGAGGTTAGGAAAAGCCCATGGTGAAAAGGATTCAAGGCTCTACAGCTGTAGAACAGAAAATGTAAATGAAACTGGTACTTGTCAACTGAGCATGGTCATTAGTATAAACTATAGGAATGAAGTAATTACTTTCTATATTGCAGTTAACAGTTAAATTTCACTGAGAATGATATCCATTTACCATCTGTATTGCAGTTAACAAGATAAATTTCACTGAGAATGATATCAAATGCAAAACCTAGAAATTTTAACAGAAAAGAGCTTTCAGTACCTTTCTTTAAAAAAAAAAAACTAACTGAACAAAAACAGTGGTACATTATGTAGGAACTATAGTAAGCAAACAAAAACTTTGTCAAACAAACCTTTGTCAGTGACCCTGCTTTCTCTTCATTAAGCAACTGCAGAAGGCATTTGAAAGCTCGTTGTGAAGGCACTGGAGCTGGGATGGATAAATCCCAATCCCTAACACTTTCTGGAGGTTCTACTCCCATGAGCATGAGAGTGGTTATGGCAGCACATTCACATAATGACTTCAGAGGTATACCTATTCAGGGGAATAAGAGTTCAACCTTAATCAGTCAGCTTTAGCAAGGAAAAGACTGATACAGTTTTGAATAAGATGGTGAAGTAGGATACTGATAAGTATGATTTGATATTTTGTTCGTAGAAAAGGCCACCTATTATTTTTAAAATACTATGTATAATTATTGGATGTTACCCTTTAAATATGACTAAACTAGGGGTCCATAACTTACAAAATGTTTTGATCAGCATATACCTAGTTGAAAGATCATGACATTATTATTATTGATTACACTAAGAGCATTTTCAGTTTATTTTAGCCACACTGCTAAAAGAAAATAAAGAATGAAAAAGTTACAAACTTCACTAAAATCAACAAGTTGGGCTTCATAAAAAAATCAGCAAGATAATGCATAATACTCCAAAGAGAATGCACTCATGACCTTACCACTCTCCACAGGGGGCACTATAATGACCCTTGGATCAGAATCTTGTCCTACTTCGTCGCTGCCTCTTGCAGCGAGGGTCAACTCTATGCAAGTCTCCTCGACGCCTTGGGCTTGAAGCTGTTTCAGGGCAGTGACATACTGCAGGAGCAAGAGACAAGTCTGTCGCTCCCATTCCAGTGGGGCTTTCAGCAAATCTGGAAGGCTTTCATCTGCTAGTGTTCTCAAGGTAGTAAGGTTCAAGGATGGTAGAACCCATACAGTTCCTGCAATGAGAATTTTTCCAGGTAAGGGATTTCTGTTGTTGATACCCTATGGAAAAATATAGTACGTATACTACATTTTATCTATACAGTTGGAAAATACTAGATCATCATTATTTTCATTTTGGGTAATACTCAATATCCCAAGAATATTTACTTGACCTGCCCTTAACTTGCCTAAATTGTACCAACAAAGTGATCAATACCATTAGATTATATTGAAAATTGATTCTGTATCATTATAATAATAAGCATGATTGGTCTATGAACTGTAAATATAGAAGTTGTATTAATTTATCTACAGTAACTTGTGGCAGAGACATAATATAAATATAAAATGTAACCAATTTCAAGACCCTAAATGTGAATATAAGTTATGCACAAAACAATTAGAACCACTTTAAGTCTTGCATGAGAATCCATTCTTGCACAGTAAAAGGCACTTCAATATTACACAAGTCAGCAAAATATAAAGGACCTTCAAACCAAATCAGTGTTTGTAGGATGTGATGAAGCTTTCTTTTTATTCATAGAAGCTATTTTACTCATGATTATGACATAAATGACAATAGTCATCTGAAGACAAAGAACCAGAAATAACTATTCAGAAATTACACAGCTTGGGGTCCTTTTCAAGACCAGACAGACACTCAGTTACTAGATTTGCTTTCATCAGGTACATCTTACTTGCAGTGAAAACAGGTATATCTATTACGTATTTGTCTTGAAAAGTCCTAGCCATCAAAGGGGCAATTTCTGTTAACTATCTCACAATTAAACGAGCTTCAGTATATTATCTGTTAGTATTGGCTACCCTTACACATTGAAACACAAGAAGTCCACAACATCAATTGGATACCCTTGCATATCCATGGGGTATCCAATTGGTATCAACTAACCTGGTGTTGTTTTCCCTCTAATGATAGTCTTATGCGACACCAAGTGTGTGGGAAGCTGATCTTTGAACTCTGTGATGGGCATTGTGGTCAAGAGATGGTGGGCATCCACTTTCGTCTCTGGGGTCAACATGAGCGTTATGTCCTTTCCACAGGCGACTCCTTGGTAGAACAATCGGGGTCCTGCCCCGACAACTATGTCCTCATCCATGACAGTGTCCTCCCATCTCTTGACTCGACGGCTTACCTCTTCATATCCAGGTGGACAGCAGTTACTGGATAACTGGAAAGGGAGGTTGGGCATGAAGTTATTACTGGTAATCAGACAGTTCAAAGTGACAACAAAATATTGCTCTCATTAATAGCAATATAATATGTTAAGATTATTTTCACAAAAACAATAATATCTGCTCCTTGGCAGAATATGGTTACTATTTAATGAAAGATTCTTTGCAGTATTGAGTGTTTGATTTGACATATATAAAATTTTATCTTAAAAAAACTGAAACTTTGCATGGCAATATTTAACTTGCTCTGATGGTCAGCTTTCTTACATTATGTCAGAAACAAGTCAGGTTCATAATCCTATCAGAAATGTTACTTTTGTTGTTAAATAAGAATTTACATAACTAAACAAATACGCCATTTATAGGCAAATAATCTTTATACGAATGATTTCAATTACCTGTCAAGACCAGTGGTCATAACAAACTTGAATATTATTGCTGATAAACCCCCAAGTGTGATATTAAAATTATATACTTTTTAATGAACATGTCTCCTTAAAATGGCAAAAAAGCTATGCGGCAATATATTTAGGGTTATCCATTTTTATTCCGTGACAGTGTAATTCAAGTATAATTTTTGTAGAAGAATTTCTAAGGTTTAGATGCTACAGTAACTGTGGCATAACCAGCTTTTTATAAAGGACTTTTCTTTTGAAAGCAAGGATGAACAGAAACTTTAATATCCATTTACAGTTACATATCCATGAGAAAGACCAATATCTTTGATCTAATGTGACCAACAGTTTGTATATTATGACAAAGACCTATGATACTTTCAGCCTTTGAGACTATTAATTTGCCTTTTCCTGAGACCAACAGTTTGCCGACCCATGAGGAAGACCAATATCTAGTCTAGCATATTGGAGAGGGCAGCAAGATTTCAGTCTCTGAAACTACGAGTTAGCTTGCTACACATGACAAGATATCTTTTACTCTCCGAGATCAATATTTTGCCTATACATGACAAGCCTAATACCTCCAAGTCTCTAAGACCCAGTTTCCTCTCCTAAACATAAGAAAGACCTGGTCTAGCATACTGAAGAGGACCACAAGATTTCTCCGAGACCAGTAAATTAGTTTACATGTCACAAAAAACTAATATTTTCAGTTTTTGCGACCATTAGTTGTCCTACAGATGTCAAAAGACTTACATTGTTGCAGACTAACAGTCTGCTTTCCTATCCATAAGGGAGGCCCTACCTGGTCTAGCGTACTGAAGAGGACCTCAAGATTTCTCTGAGACCAGACATCTTTCAGTTTATGAGACCATCAGTTGTCTTACAAATGGCAAAAAACTTTGTGTTTGAGACCGACAGTGTGCTTGCCTATCTCATAAGGGAGACCCATAACTGGTCTTGTATACTGAAGAGGACCTCAAGATTTCTCTAAGACCACCAGTTGTCCTACAAATGACGCAAGACTTTCAGCGTTTTAGACCAATATGTAGTCTGCTTGCCTGTCCATAAGAGTGACCACCTATTACCTGGTCTAGCATATTGGAGAGGGCCTCAAGATTTGCCGAAATGACAGCGCCGTATTGGTCTTCCAAGGTTCGGTGGGTTACAGCAGATCCGCGACGTACACTCAGGCGACCTGTCTTCTCCTGACGTAAAGACAGGGCAGAGGCTGCATCAACAGTCTGAAAGGATTAATTCATTGTCAGATGATGCCTCTTGGAGCAATTCAGACAAACTTCTCTTAAGATATTGCAGATTAATTTTAATATACAGGCTGCCATCAGTCTCATTTAAACATGTGTATAAACCTTGCAAGTTATTAGACATACGTCTCTTTCAAATTCTAAACATATTTCAGCATCTACTATGTGCACCTTGCATACTCTCAACATACTTCTATATACAAGTTGCAAGTCATTCAACATACTCCTCTCAAAATTCTAATTTCGATAAATGCACTAATTTTAAAATTCACAACATACTTCAACATTACAATCCAAAAAATAATGTATTCAGCAACCAACACATCTGCACTTCCCCTTCGATCTGCCTTTTCAAAAATGGGTGATTCCCATTACAGTAGAAAAAAATAATTAATTTTAATTGGAATATAATAAAGAATAGGTTTAAGGCTCCTATGGGTTAAACATCAGTTCAGTTTCCTACCTGGCTGTTATTTTGGGGGACTTTATACACTTCTTCAATTCTCGAAGTTGACATCACAACAGAAGTAGTGGATCCCACTGCAATCTGCGTTACCTGGTTCCCAAGAAAAGGACAAACTCCCCTCAAACATTTCATCTCACATCCCACACTATACAGGACCATTTCTATACTTTTAAAAATAATTCCTGTATTTTGTATTTTCTCTAATTGCAGATCATTTACTTTCAACCGATTTAGGTTTTTTTTAAATAGGTATTTAAAAACAATCATATACCATATCTACAATGCTGTACTTTTCAGGGTCAACTTTGACTGAAATGTTCTGAATCGAAAAGCTAAACTGAAGACAAACACACGAAGAGTTTTAAAAAGTGTAAATATTCACACCTCTATATTTGTATAGACTCGAAAAGTACATCGCTTTATTTATTTTGAAATTTTTAAAGTTTACTTCAAGGTCGAGGTTTTATACTCCAAAAAATATATTTTTTTGGAGCACACCACTACATATTAGTATAAAACAAGGAACTGGCTAGATAATACTGCATTATATATATATATATATAATATATATATATATATATATATATATATATATATATATATATATATAACTAAATTACAGAAAGACTGTTTTATTTTGCTTAAAAACATGCATGCTTTAGTTAGGAAAAACCAGCTAACATGCAAGAAGAAAAGCATGCAACATTGCAAAAAGTAAGTTCATAAACTAAATATGGTGGATATACTGAATGTTTCGTGCTCCAGTTAAACTAACATAAGGACGGTGGTACAAAAACATAAGCTGCCACAAAAATAAATAAGTAAATAAAGGGAAAACAAATTTAGAGATAGGAAGATCCCCCAAAAATCGTACTAAAGAGATAAGAAAATCCCCAAAAATCGTACTAAATCGAATTTAACGAAAAGTGATATGAAAAGACAATATGGAGAACAGGAACGTGTACATAATAGAAAGTGTGCTCAATGTTCTTCTAATTTTCTTGAAGTATGACTCGTCTAAACTTTATAGAAATCATCCTGACATCTCCATCCTAAGACAGTAAAGACTGCATGCAACAATGTGCATTATTCCAGCAACAGTGATATTTGTACAAGAAATGTGTGAAATCTATGCAGTGCACTTGATCATGATATGAAATTCCATATAACTTACTGAAGTCGGCCAAGCTAAACAAAAATACCTTCATAATATAGTGACAAAAAATGCATTTTCAACAGGATTATGACCCATTTCACGTTCACAAAGATGCATTACAATATATGTTTTTTTCTTGTAGAATTACGAGCAATGTACGCGATTCCAGGAGATGCTCAGCTTGAGAGTAACTTGCCAACTGGACTAGTTTAAACTGAAAAGATGATCTTCTGAGCCCTCTAAACCTCAAACAAAATCCGCTATCACAAGCTTTCAGGTCCCTCTGATCATCTGAGCACTGCATAGTTCTCATCCTTGCTGGAATGGTTATGCAAGGACAGTGCTAAACAACAATAGAACGATTCACAACTCCCTCGACGTTTCGAGCATCTCTGTCTCTCACCCTTGGAGCCATTGTTAGCTGGGCCGGAATAATGTACCCATCAGAAGTGTGAATGTCTTGAGGGGAGTCCAACCTGGCAGAAGCAAGAAGAGGGGCGTCGTACAGCACAGGGGACGCAGAACGGTTCTGGCTGCTGCTGCTGCTGTAGTACTGCTCGAGAATTTACAGTATCACGGTTATTGTGGGCGAATCTTGGCGATTAGTTTACAGTTATAAAAATGGTTATGTCTCGCGTGACAGGGGTGCAGATTACGAGATGGAAAATTCTTGATGAAAAAATGATTAGTCTGCATTTTTAATAGCTGGAAGTTTGTGTCCCAGTTTACTTCACTACAATCACTTTATTATACTATAAGTGAAGCGAATCAAAGAATCTAAAATATCAATTCACAGTCGACACATTTTGTAAATTTTTGGCGTATCTGTACCATATCAGTGGATGCTGGTTGTCAAGTTCCGTTTGGTCACTTAATATCCTGTTCCCCCAGAGAAACTATGAAGACTAATGAAAGTTCACTGAACTACTAAATATCTAACCATGAAGGTTTGAGCTGATAAGTATGTCGAAAGTCCCAAAACGCATTGGCGAAGTCTGGGGTTTACCAAGACAAAATGACATGATCATGAAATATAACTTCTACAACCAACGTCATAGTCTGTAATTAAGCCATTAAATCGGTCGATAGATACCAGCATTAACATGAAAAAAGGGAAAACTTATCTCTGTAAATATTTCAAAAACAGTACCAACCTGAGAGTACTTGATATAGGAATAAATGTTTTCAGACATTTATATGAAACTTTTGCACCGTTAAAAGATCCGTCATTTAGCAAGATTGAGAGGCTGACTTATTTCATACCAAAGCTGAAAGAAATTCAAATAACAGCCAATTCATAAGTCTTGAATTAAGCCTTGTTAGTAGTTATAATGTATATGCATCTACGACAAGCTCTTCTGATCTACGTATCTAGTCAGCTCCTAATGAAACTACTGAAGCATCGAAGTGAAGTTTCCAAAAGAAAGAGGTAATAAAAAAGGGGGGCAGAAAATAACTAGATAAATGACTAGACCAACCGAAGAAATCTTACATTAGCAGCACCGCCAGCATCTCTGTCGTAGGTTTCGTAATCGTTACTGCTGTACTGAGGCTGCTGTGGTCTCGGCGGTGCCGGGCCTTTGGAAGACCGAGCTGTGCTGCTCATACTGCTGCAGCTGCTGCTGGTGCTGTCTTGGTGCTGGTGCCTGATGGTTCGCTGCTGCTGCGCAGCGGCCTGCTGCGCGATCTCTTGCCCCAGCTGTTTCGGGAGAGATGATGAGGTTAAACGTCGAGATGCGGTTTAATTTTTTTTTTTTTTTTTTTTTTCAAACATGATGTTTTCGTGAAAAAGATATACAGCAGATACTTATTTCAACATTAAGGGAAATTATGAATTGATATATGACAAAACCGATACAAATGGCATCAAAGGGTCAACACTTGTTATTTTCTGCATTCACATGTTATTTAATTCCAATTTTGAATGAAAAAATATCTGCCAGAAATTGTTCTTAAGGTAGTAATCTACTTTAATATATCACATAAACTTTCCACTTTTATGAATTTAATGTATTACAATTTAGATTCTCTACTATGACATATAATAACTACAAACATGCATGAAAATGTTTGCCAGAAATAATATTCTTAAATAAGTAATGTTTGCCAGAAATAATATTCTTAAATTAGTAATATTATAATCATATACATAATCAAAATTGGGGGCTGGGGGCTTCTCTTGGTCTAAATAAAATGAACTGGTCATTTCATCGGGCAAGAAAAATGGAGATGTACTTCATATCCATTTTAAACACAAGGTGGTCGACTCATGAAGGTTCCTTGCGACGTCCTGTCTTGGAGCCCTCAATACTTTCCTCTCTGCCTTTTTACTTTTCACCCGTTTCCTCTGCTCTCTTCCCACTTAGCTGTCCGACTTCCTTAACTTGACCTTTCACAAAATTCTACCCGCCCCCCTTTTCAAAGCAAATACTTCGAGCTAGCTCTTTGAGATTGAGTATTGTGAGGTGACGAACTCTGTAAGATACTTTTTTAAGAACAATAACATTCTCCGTAGGAGGGTAGTGCCATCAGTGTACCTCTAGCGGTGGTCTGTAGGCACTCGAGGTTCTATGCAGTGTCCCTTCGGGCCCTAGCTGCAACCTCATTCATCCCTTTTACTGTACCTCCGTTCGTATTCTCTTTCTTCTATGTTACTTTCTACCCTTTCATAACAATTATTTCACAGTGCAGCAGGAAGGTTTATCTCCTGTTACCCCTTTCGAACCTTTTTATTTTCAATTTCCTTTTCAGCGCTGAATAACCTCATAGGTCCAAGCGCTTGGCTTTATGCCTAAATTTTATATATATTCCAGTTCCAATGATGTCCCAGCAATAATAATAATAATTATAATATAATAAGTTTCTAACTCATATCAGGATGGAACTAATGACTCAAATGAAAGGTAAAGGTTCGATGCCAATGTGAGCTAGAAATTTATTTCTATTGCGTAAGTGACTGTTTTGGTTATTTCCAATACTAATAATAATAAGAATAAGTCTAACGAACCAACAGGAAACACCCCAATTTAATCTTTCACCTGTGGAGGGCCATGTGGAGGCTGGGGCGCCCTTCGTTTCTCCCGATCCTCGTCGCCCCTGATGCTGGCACTTCTCCCGGGTTTCCTGGGCGTGATGGGGGCACGGACGTCCCCTACGAATGAAGGATACGATGAAGGATAGAAGGACATTATGCATGCTAAATAATAGGCTTTTATAACTCGCCTGATATGTTCCGAGGAACTTTCCTGATCACTGTTCTATTGGAGAAACAAATCCACAGCCATGATGGCTAAAAATATATTTTAGAAATAAATCTAAACAGAGCTTTACGGGAATCGAACAGATTCCTGAAAGCTCTCCGCTTAGATTTTATTTCTAAATATATTTGTACCCATACATAACTGTGGATTTGTTTCTCCATTTGAGGACTCATGCTACGATGAGTATTTTTTAATTACTGTTCTAATTGCTCAATTGCTTATTCTCAGTGCGTTATCAAGTATCTCAAATGTACGGTTGATTTTTTTTCGTATATTCATTAATTTAAGAATGTGCCAATTTATATATCCTGGTGAACTGAAATATTCTTTAAAACGTAATTCATCGTTAGATGCAATAAGTCAGAAGACCATGTAACAGATAAGCAGAAATTGGGAACAGAAAAATATCATCTATTTCTATAAATAATAATCCTTAAATTGCAAAACTAAGCCGAAATAATATACACAACATAAGTTCAACAACAAGAATAACAAAACAAAGAAAAACAAAATCATAAGAAAACTGCACATTACGAAACACACCAAGCCAATCGCCAACCAAACTCACCAAGGTTCGCGTAGACGGAGTCCCTCCCAATTTTGGGCGGGTCCGGTCTAGGAGGCCCAGCTTTGCCCTGGCTCTGGCCTGCGTTGCTGGGCGTGCGCGTGGGAGGCGGAGGCCTCTGGGGCCTTGAAGGCGCCTCTGCAGCGGAGGATTCTGAAGGGTGAGGAAGCTTCGGCGTGGCCAAGTCGGCTACAGACGAGTAGATTTCGTTGGGTTGGGAGGTCTCTAGGGATACTTTCCTGGGTGGGGGAGGCGGTTTGGGTCGACCTGCAGGATTTTGGGAAATTTGTGAATTTTGCTTCGTGGCGAGATGGTAAACACTCTAATTTGCTCATTTTAATTCTTTAATTAGTTTATATTGCCTGAGAGAAAGCCACTAAACAGAGATTTATGTTTAGAATTTTATTTACTTGGTTATGCCTAAAACTACAACAGGCAGTTACTCAACACCAAACATACACTACAATGTATGCTTGGAATAAGCTCACACACAATACCATGATTACTAACATTTTACAAATAGCAATTAAGAAAGTGGGGGTATTTTTGACGTTAAAACGGTTCGAACAACACCGAAAGGAACAGACATATAGGATTTTAGTATTTTCCAGCATTATATTAAAACGAATAACAACAGCAAAGCATAACAATTATAATAATATTTATTAAAGGTTATATACATCTGAGTTAAAATAATACTAAAATAATAGATTAGAAAGGAATTATTCTAGATTTTTCCTTAACGAAATAACTACAGCAACAACAATAAACAATAACCATAATAATAATAATGGGCAAAGTTTGGTGGTGAAAACGAAGATGGCAATGCCCCTTGGATGCCCCTGCCCACAACGCTGACCTCATTCCTTGGGCTTCCACTGGTATTCAGTCCTTGGGGCATCATTTAAATTCTTTTTACCGCGAGAGAGAGAGAGAGAAAAAATTACGGATTTCCATTCAAAGGTATCCCATAAAAGGAAGGGAGACGGATTGATTGAATTATGTATGTATGTACTACAAAAAATGTAACGAGCAGAAAAGTAGTAATGAAGTTAGTAATTTTATTCATAATAAATTTTTTAAATTTTCAAATCTTTAACTATATAATATATACTATATATATATATTATATATATATAGATATATATATATATATATATATCTATTATAATATATATATATATGTTTTACCTCTCTCTCTCTCTCTCTCTGCTATTGCTACTTTTTAATTGTTGCTGCTATTGCTAAATTTTTTATTGATACATTTCAACTGTTGCTGCTATTGCTACATTTTTTATTGCTACTTTTCAACTTCTGCTGTAATTGCTACATTTTTTATTACTACTTTTCAACTGTTGCTGCTAATGTTACATTTTTTTATTGTAGCCAATTTCTTTCCTGACATCTTATTTAGCTGTCAATAACACCAGTGATCTCGATTTTTTTTCGCTTAGAAGAGGTTGCTATCTTGGTAAAACTAGTAATTTTAAAACTATATTTTAGACTTTGTAATCCTCCAGTTTTCAAATCACGATTAGACCGAGTTAAAAAATCAATTATTTTT
>NC_087221.1:25464730-25486466 GCF_015104395.2 Macrobrachium nipponense
GAGAAGAAGCCTGCACCGGAGGTACCTTTCGAGGGCAAGGACAAAGGTGTCATTACATCTACTGAAGAAGTTGTTTTTGGTATTGTTCGTTGGTTAGTCAGTTCATTGGCAAGATTACGCAAAATATTGCTTTGGGGATTTTGCTAAAAATGTTACCAAAGGTGAGAAAAATGATTGGTATCAAGTGCTTAGATTTACGGAGAGATAGGAATGTAACTTTTGGGTACAAGGACCCTTCTGGGAGGTGGACTGTCAGGTTTTAATGGTTTGCAGTCTCTGAACATTCAAGATTCTATTCGCTACAAGAGAAACTAGTTACATAAACCAAATCTTGCAGTTTGACAGTCATCTCCAAAACAATGGGACAGCCCACTATCATGTCATTCTCTCTTCATTTTCTTCTTCTTACCTGAGATGAGGAGGAAACAGTAACACCATAGAGGTCCTCTATCTTGGAACTCATTCGAGGAGGTGGAATGTATCCGTAGATGCCCGTGTAGTCATAGATCGGAGACGTCTTTTCTGGTCTGGCAATGACCTGCAAGAGGAGAAATGATTGACAGATGTGTTCCTTTAGTCTGAAATAATGTGACCTAAGAATCTTTTTGATGAGATTATTTGGAAATATTTTCATCGTTGTTACTCTCCTCATCACTCAATAGATTTCCGGAAAATAATTAACTTGTCCTTTTTATCCTTCATTTAAATAACTTCTTTTTCATGACGTCCCATTTCAAAACCTTTTTTTTTCATTCTGTTGGAAAGGCTAACTAATTTTGGTGTCATTCTGTTGGAAAGGCTAGCTAATTTTGGTGTCATTCTGTTGGAAAAGCTAGCCATTTTGGTGTCATTCTGTTGGAAAGGCTAGCTAATTTTGTTGTCATTCTGTTGGAAAGGCTAGCTAATTTTGGTGTCATTCTGTTGGAAAGGCTAGCTTTTTTGGTGTCATTCTGTTGGAAAGGCTAGCATTTTTGGTGTCATTCTGTTGGAAAGGCTAGCTAAATTTTTGTTTGTCATTCTGTTGAAAGGCTAAGCTAATTTTGTGTCATTCTTTGGAAAGGCTACTAATTTTGGTGTCATTCTGTGAAAGGAACTAGAATTTTTGGTGTCCGTCTGTTGGAAGGTCTAGCTTTTTAAGTGTCATTCGTTGGAAAGGCTAGCTTTTTAGTGTCATTTCTGTTGAAAGGCAGCCTAATTTGTTATGTCAATCTGTTGAAAGGCTAGCTAATTTGTTGTCATTCGTTGAATAGGCTAGCTAATTTGGTGTCATTCTGTTGGAAAGGCTAGCATTTTTGGTGTCAGTCTGTTGGAAAGGCTAGCTTTTTTAGTTGTCATTCTGTTGGAAAGGCTAGCTAATTTTGGTGTCATTCTGTTGGAAAAGCTAGCTAATTTTGTTACCATCAACCAGTCATTGGCATTACAGTTGTAACGCCAGGCTACAGCAACCAGTTTTGTTGGGCAGACTGTTTTTATATAGTGTTTAAAACGGTTTCCCACAACCTTTGTTGAATTTTACGCATTCGATAAAAATACAATTAAAAAAACCAGTCATATATAATTGTTTCCACATCGTCACCTAAGTATATGAGTTTTTATTAGGAAAGGGAGGCCCCCTATCCTAAATAACCTACTCTTACTCGAGTCAAGGCCTAAGTCTAACTTCAACTTCGTCTCTTTTTATATATTTCACAAATATTAAGCCACAAAAATCTCTTGATAGCCGAATGGTCAAAGTCCACTGTTTATCACTGTATAAACCAAAGGCCAAGGGCCGAACCCTTGTCAGGAAGAACACCTATCAGTTATAATACTCCTTGGATGTAAGTTATTCCCAAGGTATAGAGAATTCGATATTAAACGCTATTTATGGTTTAATTTATATGTTCACGCATGCGCGAATAGCATGTCCCTTCTGCAGGAGCTTCGTACCTCAACGCCATTCTGATTGTAATCGAGAGGGTGAATGATTTGCAGCTTCCCCTTCTTCGACTCCCGCAAGAGCCTCTTCTCCTGCTCCTTCTGACTCTTCTTCTCATCGTCCCTCGAGCCGAGTCTCAGCAACTTCTTCAAGGAGAACCTCGAGGAGGAGGAGGAAGTCGAGGCTGAGGTTGACTTCTTGGTCCTGTCGCGACCTCTTTCGCTGCTGCTGTTGTTGTTGTTGTTGTTTTTGCCGCTGTTCCGCTTGAGCGTCGGAGGCGACGATGGGCGGAAGAACCCTGTCAGGAATCACGGCGAAAGAAAGGAGTAAAAAAGTTAATTGGCAGGTAATCAAAGGTGTCTTTCATTGAAGTCTATTGTGGTGTAACATGACCAGCGGCACAAGAGATCGCTTTACTGTTAGCTGGACAGAGAGAGAGAGAGAGAGAGAGAGAGAGAGAGAGAGAGAGAGAGAGAGATTGGCAAAAATGTTGAGATGCAGCTTTAACATCTATCCCTTATGGATAAAGAAAGACAGATATACAGAGAAAAATTAACTCTTGATTACATGATATGATTATCAGTCAGTAAAAAAAAATAAATAAATGAAAATCAGAAAAATCCTTGCTCACCTGATCTACCAAAGCTGAATTTCGAAGAAAATCCACCCGTCGATGTGGGAGAAGGGTCGGTTATGATATTGACCATGTGTTCAGTAACCCTCGGTACTGAGTGAGATCTGGAGGCTGTAGATCTGTTTGATGAATTCCCGTAATCCCATCCAGAAGGTACACCTTGAGTTGGTCCTTCGCCATTTGGATCCGCCGAAGCTATGGCTAAAATGATAGAAAATTAGCAAATAATGTTACTGGAGTGTAGATTAGCTAGTCTGGTTATCTTCAGTTAGTTTTTAGTTATTCAAAATTCTGAGAACCATCAAATCTCAAATGGCTTATCAATAACAAGACAAAGAGACCAAGTAAAACAAGTGTTTGAAATATTACTTACTTTCCAAATCGTGGGTCAAGATGGGCCCCACAGAGTTCCGGTAAAATGGGATGGCCGATGATGACCTCTCGGCTTTTCTCAAAGCAAGTTTTGCTTGCTCATCCTCCTCATCTTCGTCGTCATCAAAATCATCGGTGAAGGAAGAATAAGATTCTCCGTCGTTGTTATCATTCTGTACTGGCACTTCCTGACTATGAACTGCGCGTGTATAATCTTCATATATACCATCTTGTACATTTTCTGTATTCCCTGGGCTTTCTGAATCGGTAGATTCAACAACTGAGGTAACTTCTTTAGCGCCACATTCATCAGTCTCTTCTTCAGGTGGCAGAGGAGCGGTTCTTTTACTGGAGCTTGACCTTAAAGCTTTACTACCAAAATCGAGCGCTGCAGAGAGTAATGAACGATTTGCCTCAAAAGTTGACCTTGACTGACAGCGAGTAGATTCAACTCTGGCGACATTGGCAGGGGAACTGCCAGTGTCAGCTGGATCCTTGGTTTCTGTACTTGAATTGCTCACTTTGTCAGTGTTAATTCCAGGCCCTACTTTTGTTTTTAAACTATCATCAATCTCATGATAAATTGTAGTATCATCTACTTTTACTCCATTTTTTAGACTAGATCTGGAGGAAAGAGGTTCTGAATTGCTGGACTGACTAGAAGCAATTGTTACTGGAATATCATAAACCACTTCATTATTCTGGATTCCACTTGACATTGGAATAGCTGGTGCTTGTGTTGTGGGAGGAGGTTTCTTCTGATCTGAAGGGGTTTGTAATTTGATTCTTGGGTGGCTTCTGGACTACTGTTTAGCAGGGTACTCGGTGTACTACCTCTACTCTCAAGGCTTCCAGGTAGATTAGGAGTTGACATAGCTCCTGACAGATTGTTTGGAGATCCCTTCGGTATTATAGGAGATGGTGTGGCATAGATTCTGGAAGTACTACCAGATGGCTTGAATGGAACTTTTGGTTTATCTTTCAGTATTGGTGGTTTGGGTGTTATAACTGGCTTTGCTCCCGGTAATCCCTTAAGGCAAGATGTTGATGCATAAAGAGCTGATTTTTGGATACCAGCTGTAGGGGTAGGAACTTCAGGATGAGATTTAATATCTTTGAGAAAGTCTGTTGTTGCTGGACTGTAAACAGGTGAAGATGAATTGCCATCATCATACATAGATCGTGATGAGGAGGAATGTAAAAAGGAGTTCTGAGCGGTAGATGTGATAACAGGTGTTCCAAATGTGGTGAAAAGACTAGAGGTGCTCCCTTGGCGGCTAGCTGGAGTCTTAGAATGTTCAGGAGTTTTGGGTACCTCTATCTCACTTTGTGAGGCATATAATTTTTCATCTGGAATACTAGCAGATACTTTCAGAGGCTCTTTATAAGTTTGTATTTCTAATATTTCATGATTTAACGACAGACGTCTTGTAGGTATACTCCTTCCATGGGACCCTGAGGGGCTGTGATTTATGGCCAAATTTTTGTCTAACCCTGAGTTTATGGTTTCATTTGGCACTGCATCAACTTGATTTTGTTGCTGAGTGACTGCTGTAGCCTTTATTTCTGCAATATTCTGTTCGTTAACTTTACTTTCTTTTTTAGACTGAACTTTTGGGATTGTTTCCACTAATTCTTTTACTGGCTCAGAGTTTGCTTTCAATGGTGGTTCTTTTGCTGGCTCTGTGGTATTGAAATGTGCCTTTTTAGAATTATCTTCCATTAGTTCCTTTTCCTTACATTCCTTAGAGGTTGTTGACAAAGATTTTCTAGGGGCTGAGACAGGAGCATTTCTGGATAAGTCTTTGGTATCTGAAGAGATGTCTGCAAGATTACCAGCACTTTCATCTGATTTGCTTTTCTTCTCCTTACATTCCTGACTACTCGGTTTTGTGTGAATTTCTTCTTGCACTGTTTCAGAGCGACCTAGCTTTTCTTCCTTGCTCTCTGCAGCAGGAATATTTGGGGTGACAGATAAAGAAGGGAGAGTCTCAATATTTGAGTTTGCAGTAGGATTTTCCTTAGATTCAGTGGTTTCTGGTGTAACCTGTGATTCTGTCTTCATTAACAAGTTGTCAATTCTTGTTATTGCAGAAGCTTCATTTTGATGGCTTTCCCCTGATTTAACTGTATCATCAACAACTGGGGCACAGACATCATCAATGGAAGTTACCTTTTGTTTCTTAGAATTGTCAGGAAGACAAAAATCATCAATGGAAGTAACTTTTCCTGCATTTACTTTTCGTTCATCATCTGATACTATTTTTTCTACCATTTCGTCTTCTCTTGACACATACTTTGGTTTAATACCTTTCAAGGGAATATCCTCAATTTCATTAGATAGGCCAGGTCTCACAATTTCTCCATTTTTCATTGGCAGAACTTGATTTACTCGAACTTCGTTATTGTTCCTGGCAATTAAGGGTTTGATAGTCACTAGAGGTGGGGAGCGTTTCAACTTAACTTTCCCTTCTGGCTTTTCTTCTTTCTTTTCTTCTTGCTGTTGCTGTTTTGCCTTATCTGTTTTAGACCTGTTTTCTCTACCCAGTCTTTCTAGTTCTTCAATCTCTGCAATTATCATTTTCCTTTTCTCCTCTAATTCCTTGACAGAAGGAAGTAATTCCTCTATGTCTTTCTTGAGGTTATCATTATCAGAATTAAAATCAGTGTTTTTCTCAGTAAGCCTCCTTAGAACTCTTTCATCTGGGGTGAGATCCATGAAGTCATCCAAGTCATCATCGTCATCATCATCCATCATGTCTTCATCATCCGAATAGTCAACATCTCCACCATAGCCTATGACCTCCTCAATCTTAGTGCTAAAAGTAATAGATCCCCTAGTTCCCTTAGGATCACCTGCTTTTTTAAGAATACTATTGACTGTAACATGTTTGACAGGGTCGCCCATTTTCAAAAAGCCATCTCCATTTAACTCCTTGGTGTTTCGTCCAAGGTACTCATCCCTTTCCCCTTCAAACTGCTCACTCCCCGCATCACTCTTCACAGAGGTGGTGTCACTGTTAGCTGCAGAACCCATAACTTCATATGATGATGAGGATGAGGCAGATGATGTGCTACTTATGTCATTACTGGCCTCTGAACCCAAATCACTACTTACATCTCCTTTATCCTCAATATAGGGCTTATCTGGTTCCTTCTTCTTCTCAGACACAAGACGGTCGTTGTCAAGACCATTACCCAACAGTTCACTCAAAAGTTTAGCTTCACTCTGGGACGTTTTCACGTGCTGGACCAGCCTAGAACTTCGTAAAGAGTCGCCTCTGTTGTCAGAGTCCATCATGTCACTGAGCTTGAGATTTTTCTCATTTTCGTGGCTGACCAAGTTCGACATCCCCTTGATGAGACCAGGAGACTTCAAGCCAGAGTCCGACTGGTCCAGCATCATGGACTTCCAGGAGTTTCTGTTGTAGTAACTCCGCTGGTACACGCTACCTGCTACTCCCATGTACCGCTTCGACCCACCCACTCCGCCATCCAAGCTCCTGCTCAGTCCCTTAGAGTTAAAGCCATTAACGTCGTCACCTCTTCCTCCGCCTTGAGTACCACCACCTCCTCCTCCTCCTCTACCTCCACCCCCTCCGCCATGTTCTTCCTTAGACTTGAAGCAGTTCGAGCATATTTCCTTCTTCCATGCGTTCTGGACGAAGGTCTGGCAAATGACTGACATTGTGGGGTGGGGAGAGGGGGTTATAAGACCTCGTGAAGACGGTCCGTTAAGAATTGTCCATCATTCTCTGGGCAGCTTCCCTCACGCCATTGTTCTTCGTCAGGGAAATCTAGAGACTGTGGTACAGCGTGCAGTAACTAGTTACCATCGCCCGATGCAGATCTGTAAGAAATAAGAATTTCAACTTAGTAAAGCAAAGAATAATTTTTTAAAGCAAAGCATATTTAATGAACCTTGAACAATATTAATTACGTAGATCAAAACACAGACACACACAGACACAGACACACACACACACATATATATATATACATATACATATACATATATATATATATATATATATATATATATATATATATATATATATATATATATATATATATTATAGGTAGAGTATTGGAGTATTCAAAACACGTTTGAGAGAGTGTGTGTGGTAAATGAAAGTTGGCTAAAAACCTTTAGAGTCCCATACATGGAGAAGATGACAGAGGGAAAGTAAAGTTCACAAACATACACAGAGAGAGAGAGAGAGAGAGAGAGGAGGAGAGACGAGAGACGAGAGGAGAGAGAGAGAGAGAGAGAGAGCCGTCGGCCCTTTCATGTTTCGATGATAAATGAGTCGGCTAGGTCTGAATTACTCTCCCACAATATTCATTATCGTCTATGCATCACGGTATTCATCACCATAATCATTATCATATACTTATCATAAGGGATTAAAATTGCGGTCATTTATTTATAGCACTAGAAAACACTTTTTGTATTTTAAAACAGAATACAAATGTGGTTGATTCATCATCTTACCTCATTCTGTTTCTCGTACCACTTTGGTTACAGACAAAGAAAAAAAAATCATCATGAAATGCAACAAACCATAAAATAGAATAATTGAATACAAATTTTGTCGTTTAAGTCCACACATACCTGCGCACGCTCATACATCTGGAATATATCGACAGCATCATTTACAAAGGACCACCTAAGAACCTTTGTTTGTGCAGACAACATCATAGGTATAAACACCAACAGTTAGACTTGCATGCACACTTCCACACAGGTAAGCTCCTCCTGAGTACCTCTAAAATCAATGAGGAAGTTGTATCCAAATTCCTACTTCGTCTTACCTGTAAACTGGGGACAAAAATGAGGCTAACCTCAAACTGAGTATCGATGCCCCGTGTGCTTTGTTTTGAAGGAAACTGAATGTCCTTTAATACATACATTATCTCTCTCTCTCTCTCTCTCTCTCTCTCTCTCTCTCTCTCTCTCCATGACAAGCGTAACTAATATATGTTGTCTCTATTTCACATAAATGGATGATTCATACGTATCATCTGTCCTCTAATAAGCAAGGTTCTCTCTCTCTCTCTCTCGTGCATAAAAATATCTTCTAAATATGCTCTCCCTCTCTCTCTTTCTCTCTCACATACAGGAATTCATACATATCTGTCCCCTCATAAGTACGAAATCTCTCTCTCCTCTCTCTCTCTCTCTCTCTCTCTCTCTCTCTCTCTCGTGCCAAAAAAAAAAGCTTCTGAATATGCTTTACTTCTGTATTTCTCTCGTTCATACATTAATTCATATATATCTGTCCCCCTCATAAGTATGATTCTCTCTCTCTCTCTCTTCTCTCTCTCTCTCTCTCTCTCTCTTCTCTCTCTCTCTCTCCAAGAAGTGGGCGATCTATCGACATAGGCGTCGTCGGCAAGTATAACAAGTTCACCCACACACGCACACACCAGCCAGCGCAGTTGGTATCTCGGCGGCAGCCGTCTTCCTTCCTTTTTTTAAACTGTCTCCACCCAAAAACTCGTAACGAACGGCAGATACGGTTAACTTGGTCGCTATAACCGTCAACAAATGCGTGGGGAAAGGAGAAAAGATAGGCGGGCTGTCATGCAGGCTGTCTTTCCTCGCTAGAAAAGACAGGCTATGTCTGTCCTCGCTAGAAAAGACAGGCTATGTCTGTCCTCGCTACCGCGAGGGAAAAAGAGAAGAAAAGGTTGGAAAGCGAACTCGTTAATTTTCTCTCTTGGTTTCGGAATGGAAACAAATGAATTTCGTTAATGAGGTGGAGAGGAAAGTAGGTATTTAGTAAACAGAGGAAAGAAAGTGGGTATTTAGTAAGTAGTTTACCAAACGTCCATAAAAAGAGAGAATATTTTCCACGACAAATGAAATCACAACAAATGAAAATCATATATAAAAAACTTGGAAATACCGGGAGGGAATTCAAATACCTATCTTTCAAAAAGTATTACATTAGACTTCCTTTCTCCGTAACAAAGAAAGCAAACGAAGAATTTGGTAATATCTAAACAGAAAAATTGGGTATTTTTTAATGTTATGTCTACAAATGAAACAAATAAGAGACTAGCTCTCCCCTTGCAGAGAGATTGATAGAAGTAGGGCATTTTGACCTATCGCAAAAATCAGACATATAATTAGTTCTGCTGAAATGAGTTAAACTCCTTCTAAGAGTATGCATATTTATAACAAACGTAATTGCCTAAATGAAAATTTCTGTAGGGCAAACAGATTAATCAGTGTACGATATATCGTGATTTAACAACTCTAATTAACATAGAAGATGATGAGTTAATTGTATCTAAATCAGCACAAACAATGATTAGCTATAGGGGTTGGATGAAATAATCTAGGACACAATGATTTATATTTCTTATTCATGTATAACATAATTTCTTGATAATTCTATATATATATATATATATATATATATATATATATATAATATATATATGTATGTATATGTATAAGCGAAAACCACAGGAAAATGATAGGCAGAAATCCAAGCCCTTTCGTCTGTTACTAAGGACATTGTCAAGGGTTCCTTGACAATGTCTTAATAAAGACGAAAGCGCTGCTTTCTGCCTATCATTTTCCTGTAGTAATCGCTTATTTTTAATGAAGTCACGTCCATCTTTTAAGCTATATATATATATATGTAGTATATATATATATATATATATATATACTATCTATAATGTACGCAATTAGCTTTTTTAGAAACATTCCTTGCTACAAAACCATGACGAATGAGGTTTAAGCCTTTTCCTGAATTTTAAAAATTTAAAAGAACTTTTCTTTCAAGGAATATATAGATATATATATATATATCATATATATATATATATATATATATATATATATTATATATATATATTTATATATATTACTCAAGCATTTATTCATTCAGCATCAAGCAATGACGTTATAAGCACGCTGGAGCATGGCAGAGACCCACTTTCCTACTGTTAAAAACAAATGAGATTAGTTACTAATGGAAACTATGGCTACCAAAAGGAAAAAAAAACTAATAAAAAATGAGGATTTAAACTTGAAACAAAACCAGCATAGAAAGTAATAAACATTCACTCAGGAAACGAAATAAAAACAAAACGAAAAAGACAAAAAATCCTTTGAATCCACTTAAGAAAAGGATGGCAAAATCCGCCGCAATCCACTTTTCATACCCAGACAGGACACACACACACACACACAATATCAAGACGCGGATCTAACCTTGAAAGGTGGAGAGTTAACGGGTTAACCTCCTCCCACCTCCACCGGGTAGAATCTTCACAAGGTTATTTGCAAAGTGGCTGAGTAATTACCCAGCTCATTACACAATGAGCGTGACGTCACAAACGCACACCTAAAGGGATCAGGTTACAAAGGAGTTTACACATGACACACAAAGAGACACGCCAAACAAGTTGCAGACAAGGATAGTGTAGTTGAATAACAGACTCGCATCTGAGAGAGAGAGAGAGAGAGAGAGAGAGAGAGAGAGAGAAGAGAATAGGATGGGGGAGCTTGTGGAGAGATTGAGAAAGAGGGAATAATTATCGCTTTTAGATACATAAGAATAAATGATTACAAACGGCGGAATCACATGACTATTTATTTACCTTTCTCACAAATGATGAAACTCTCTCTCTCCTCTCTCTCTCTCTCTCTCTCTCTCTCTCTCTCTCTCTCTCTCTTTCCGGGTTTCTTCAACCTGAACATTTACATTTGCGTGGGCTTCTTACCACATTCCTTCAGAAGAAAAAAGAAGCAAGTAAAGTTTACCTAAAAGTTTGATTGTATATCTACTTCTTATGGTTAGAAAGAAATGTAATAAATGTACACACACACACATATTGCCACCTTACACCTTTTAGTAAGTATTTTTGGAATGAAGTTGCCTTCATACGCCCTGCCCCACCCTCAGACCTTTAAGCAGCTTTGAGCGTGGCCAAGTACTGACCAAACCCAACATCGATCAGCTTCCAAGATCGGACGTGAGTGAGCGTGAGTTCGAGTCCTGGAAGTTTTACCAGTCCTATAAATTCAGACGTCAAATCGGACTCTCGGTGAAACTCCTCTAAAATATTTCCACAGCAAAACCAGAAAAATTGCGAGAGACAACACCTTCCCTTCCGCCACCCCCTCCATTCCCTCACACCCCACCCCCCTCAAAATAAAAAAAAAAACTCCCGTCCAGAGCCGCACCAGGTTTTTTTTTTTTTTTTTTTTTTTTTTTTTTTTTTTTTTTTTTTTTTTTTTTACGGAGCAGAACCAAACCGGAATGCCAACTCTTCCTTTGCCAGTCTGACGGAAGGTTGAGTGAGTCTCTCTCTCTCTCTCTCTCTCTTTCTCTCGACCTGCTGCTTCTGACTCATGCCCGAACGATTTGGGGTAAAAGGGTCCCACTTCGGGTTTCCAGGTGAGGTTGGGGTATATGGACGCAGTTTAATGATATGTACATTTAGAATATACAGAATTGTTTATACATACATATATGTAATATATATATATATATATATATATATATATATATATATATATATATATATATATATATATATATATATATACACACATGTATATGTGTGTGCACGTCCTCAACTTTGTGACCCTGAATTGTATAGAGAGAGAGAGAGAGAGAGAGAGAGAGAGAGAGAGAGAGAGAGAGAGAGAGAGAGAGATTCCTATTGCCACAACGGAAGAGCCAACGCGACCAAAACTCCGGACATCTTTAATAGCCAAGTCACTCTAGACTGAAAACTCGTGGGTGTTGACTATTTGATGTCACTAGGTTTCGGTAAGGACCAAATCCAACGTTGAAACACCTAACGCAACAACAGCCAGGGGAGTGAAACAACATCCGTGAAATGGGACCAGCTAGAGAGTAATCCGGAAATAAACAAAAACAACAAAAAATGCAATAGAGGCAACAGCATTTTCATCACAAAAGAACAATAGCAATAAATGATAAAAAAGTAACAGCAGACAGAAACAACAAAAATGTATCAGAAGCGACAGCATCTTCATTGAAAAAGAGAAACAGCAATAAACGCCACAAACAAAAAAGATATTATGAGTAACAACAATACCTATAAACAAAACACCCACATCAATAAAACAAGAGCACCAGCAATGTCAATCCTGCCATTATATAGTCAACAGCTACTGGTTTAGAAACCACGCCACCACTTGACCCATTAAAAAACCCTCGACGCCCACACGCGCTCCTATGCACCTGTGGCCGGGGACCAGCCATTTGAAGCCTCCTACCTGTGTTCAGCAAATTAATCTGCATCTGCCCGGGAGGTCAATTGAGACCATTTATACCAGGAATGGATTTCTCTTTCGTTACGTGAACCTCGAAGTCGTCTTTATCTTCCCTTTCGTGATCCTGAAGTTAAAAAGACGGAGAAAGTCGAGAAATCGACAAAATTGAAAAAAAGACTGTCTAGGGATCGAAAACTCGACAGTTGATGTGTCTATATTATTCACTTGTGGAATCGGAAATGATCTTTCCTCTGTCTTCCCAGCATCACTGGGAAGCCAGAGGAAAGAGAATTCCATAATTTAAGAAACCGTCAGCACCTGTCACGGTCTTCTGCGGCCTATACTGCACGGAAACGTTCACAATGACCAATACGACAACACACCTAAAATACGGAATCTGGAATTCTCTGTCCTCTGTCTTCCCAGCAGCATCACTGGGAAGCCAGAGTTAAGAGAATTCCAAAATTTAAGAAGCCAGAGTTAAGAGAATTCCAAAATTTAAGAAGCAAGAGTTAAGAGAATTCCAAAATTTAAGAAGCCAGAGTTAAGAGAATTCCAAAATTTAAGAAGCCAGAGTTAAGAGAATTCCAAAATTTAAGAAACCGTCAGGACCTGTCACGGTCTTTTTTTCCATCTATAAACGAAAATGTTCACTTACTAAAATACGAGAACACAACTAAAATCATACGGATTACACCTAGCGAGAGCGAGGCAGAAGCTACGCTTGTCCTTTTGGAATCTTGTATAACCGGCTAAGGAGGAGGATGACGATCACGATGAGTGATCAGTCTTCTCATTTTGCGTCGCCTACGCCAACCCCGAGGTCATAAGTCAGCCTCTGAGAGAAAGGGAGAAGGGGCAGCTTCGGTCAGTCGCCCACGCGATGGGAACTACTGACTTGTTTTTTTTTTATTTATATATCAAAATGGCATTGTAATATCAGAGGTCAATGACATTACTGCTGCAGCTAGCGGTGGATGATGACTGGGATTAACATGGCATAATAAATATATATATTATATATATATATATAATATAATATATATACACACACATATATATATATATAATATATAGGTAGTAAATAAATTTATAACCAAATTAACTAGAAAAGTAGATACTCAACAAGTGATTAAAGAAGTTAATAAATGTCCAAATTAAACAGCTATTATTTTAATTCATTTTAAATATCTTAAGATAAATCCAAAACCACCATAAAATGGAACCATCAATTTGAAGTGCGTCAATCAAGGACATCAATTCAACGAATTCTTAAATCTAAAGATTCTAAGAGCAAAAACGCCCACTTGTTCTACTAGTTAGGCCATAGGTCAGAGAATGTGAGTGGGCAGGTAGAAAGGAGATTGCTTCGTTACAGGTTCTATGAAGGAGGTTACAGACACATGTGGGTTGTATAAGAATTAAATTTCTACATATATTTATTTATTTATTCATTTTTTAGCTGACTGTAAGTATCCGCAATCGATATTACGGAGATTGTGCGTGACTGGCGGAAGCTCATGATACTTGCTACACCATTGGTTACAATGAAACAACATTATAGTAGCGAATGTTACTCAATTCATTTAACGGAATTATAAAATGAATCTGTAGAATATTTAACCGACAAAGTATTGTTAGACTTTTAAGAATGAATCGAGTAAATCATCAGGCAATTATTCAGCGATGTAGTTTTAGCTTTTCTTAACAAGTAGTATAATAATTATAATAAAATCATTTCACACAAATAGATTATACAAGCATATGTAATATTTTGAACTGTGTACGTAGAAACACACACACACACAAATACATATATTATAAATTTTCATCTTTTATCATACAGTTTATGGATTACACGGACAGTCAACAGCACTTATAAAAGCTAAATGAAGACTAAACAAAAGAGAGACCAGATTTAGGCAGCAGTGTAACGGTATCCTAGTAATAAATAATTGAAACTAGAGAATTCGACAACAGGAACCTATTGTTTAATGGGCTACCGAACTCCCTACCGGTAACCCACAAACCTCTGTTCCTATACTTGAACCGTGGGGTCCTAACGTGCAAAACCAATGAGGTAGACCAAGAGAGAGAGAGAGAGAGGAGAGAGAGAGAGAGAGAGAGAGAGAGAGAGAGCAGAGCTCCCGAATACTATTCAGACAAGGATACCAGGTTCTTTGAAAATGACCCTCGTACTTGTGGGATTCTTTGATAATTAAATTCTCGGAACGTACAATTTCAGTTGCTTGGGTACAGAAAGCATGCACTGAATATGAAAACTGATTGAGGCTCTCTGCTCGTTCAAAACTAACGCCACCGTCGATTTATCGAAGTGAAATTTGAGAACTCGAATGGTTAAACACGTCAAAAAAAAAAAAAAAAAAAAAAAAAAACAAAAAAAAAAAAAAAAAAAAAAATGAAAGCGGATGGATAAGACCCTTTCGAAGAGAAGGTAATATAAAATTGTAAATTGGCTTGGGTAGCAGAGCAGCAGTGACTAATAAAAAAAAATAGATAAAAGCTTTTTATGTGCGGATTTTTTTGAGGGGCCCACTTTAATTCTGAAGAGGCCGTGGGTTAAATAACCAGACAATCCTAACAATAAAAATGATGTAAATATTTGCATAATTTTTTTTGGTAGGTCTGAGATTGTATTGTTAAGTGTTATTAAAGAAATTTTTTTTCAAAAAGTCTATTAAGGCATCATAGCTACCAATACTGAAGAAGATAGGTAATACTGCCTATGAAGTAAACTGAATATCTTAATCTGAGAGAGAGAGAGGGAGAGAGAGAGAAGAGAACGAGAGAGAGAGAGAGAGAGAGGCAGCTTTTCGTAATCCTGGTGGGGCTGGAAGCCGAAAAAAAAAAAAAAATTTCTTGAGGCTTCCATTAGAGAGAGAGAGAGAGAGAGAGAGAGAGCTTTCATAATCTGGTGGGGTTGGAAGCGAAAAAAATTTCTTGAGGCTCATGAGAGAGAGAGAGAGAGAGAGAGAGAAGTTCAAAGGCTTCTGAAGGTATGATATCTAACCTTTACCTGCCACTTCCTGTAGCCGCAAAGGCCTGATTGCTCCAATTGCGACCGGCATTCTTTCTCCATTGTGGGGGAGATATCTTACTACCTTCCGTGGGGCAGGCTTTTGTGACACTCATCCCCCCCACCCCCACCCCCACCCCCACCCCCACCCCACCCTCAAAACAAACACACACTCACATACCAGAATATTTGCCCCCCTAATTACCGATCGCCCAGCATCCTATCCGCTAAATAGAAAAATTTTATAGCCTCATTTCAACTTGAATAAAAGTTTACCCAATTTTTTATATTATATTCTATTCTTGACAGATAAAATTCAACCTACAACACCCCGGGGATTTGGGATTGCTGCCATTTTTTTTCTGTGCAAAGACCGATTGGACTGGCAACCTCACTTTTTTTTACATAACCTAAATAGAATTTAGCACATAACCACAACAGAGATTAGCCCTTTTTTCTCAGGGTTATCCTTTCTCATCTTAATTGGCATCAACTGCCACCATATAAAAGTCTGAGGCTAAGATAGTGAATAAACATCATCCCTGGCAACGGGGTCTAACAACTCGAATAACATCTTTGTGATTAGTTTACATTCGCTAATAATACCAGCATACGTGAACCACTCACCCTCTCATCTTGAATGAGTAGTTGATAAACAGAAATTATTATTATTATTATTATTATTATTATTATTTTGCGGGGGAGGGTGGGGGGGGGGGGGGTGGGGGGGGGGGGGGGTCGTCAGAAAGTGACTGGTTTGAGGCAACCCGGAATTCATTGTTCAAATCTTGGTAGGCAACGTAGCCTTGGTTTGCTTAAAAATGAACTGCATAAAATAATCTTGTGGAAAACAAAAGGAAATCTGATCTTTATTGTGAATCAACATATTACTTGAATAAGGCTCTTTTTACATTGGCTTAAATCCGCCCAGTGAATTATATGTAGAAGTAGAATCGTTTTATTTTGTTAAAAGAAAAAAAATCGCCCACTTAGTTATCAAGAAGGTATCCGCTCGGCATCGTGGTTTAACAGCTATACCCCTTTCGCTTCGTTTTTTGCAAAAAAGAAAAAAAAAATCCCCACCTGTTTCCCTCGAAGGAGGGAGTTCGTTATAAAACGCCGCTGACCGAGACGAATCTCGAGGCGCGAAACCCTCCCCAAAAAAAAAAAAAACAAAAAAAAAAAAAAAAAAACTTAACGAGAAGAAAAGGACAGAAAAGACAGGAAATCGACAGAAAAGGACAGTCGGTGCTTCCACCGAAAAAGAGGCTCGAATTTCGGAGGACCTTTTAAAAAGATTATGAAAAAAAAGTGAAAGGGAGGGGGGTGGGGAAGGATGGGAGTGGTATGTGTATGTCAAGAGGGGGAAAAGGAGGAAGTGAGAGAAGGGGCAGGGAGAGAGGGAGAGGCATACACGCACATACAAACAACGATTCAAAAGCACTTAGGTGAACGCAGGCATAAAAAATAAACAATCGGGTACTCTCTCTCTCTCTCTTGAAAGGAAGGAAGAAAGAAAGAATCCGGGACGGAAAAGAAAAGGGAAGAGACGGGCGAAGGAGGAGGGGTGGGGGAGGAGGAGGAGGAGGAGGGGGTAGGAGGGAGTTCATAATAACAAAATAGGCCCGAAGAAAAGGAATCCATCAAGAAGGGGCACCTGAGGTGAATGGAGAGGGCAAAAATGCCCCCGCGAAACAACGGGTGAGAAGGGCACCGGATGAGAAGAAAGATAATAAAGAGAAGTAAAAAAAAAAGGGGGGGGAGGGAAGGAAAAATAAAAGACGTATTTCCTGCGCAAATGGATCGACCCAAAAAGGATTTGAAGAAGGTGAAAGGAGAGGAATTCGGCATCCAGAATCCAGACACGAGAATGATACAATGACCTAGTGACAGACGATAAAAAGAAAAGAAGAAGAAAAAAAAGAGGCAAAGAGAAGGTAAAAGAGGAACCGTAGCAGCGGTCGATAAACAAAAATGGGTAAAAAAAGGAGATACGATAAACTTGGAAGCTTTGTAAATAAGAGTAAAATTCCTCTCTTTCTCTTTCTTGGAAAAATAACAACTCGCTCCCTCTTCACGTCTTTGTCCTTAAAATGGTGGAAAAATTCCAACTCACTCTCTCTCTCTCTCTCTCTCTCTCTCTGCCTAAAAAACGAGATGGGAAACGCGATAAAAGGAATCGATACAATGAAGCAAATAAAGAGATAAAAAAATAAGAAGGATATGAATAAAACATTAATGTACGAGACCACTTGGTAGTGAGGAGAATAAGAAGAGGTAAGGAAGGCATGTAGCTCATCAATTAAGTGTACATGTTAGTGTACAATACAAAGGGTGTACTAAACACGTGTACGTGTGGGTACATGTAAGTGTAAAATACAAAGCGTGTACTAAACACGTGTACATGTGAGTACATGTGATTATACAATACAAAGGGTGTACCAAACATGTGTACAGGTGAGTGTTCAAGAGATATTAAGTGTACAAATTAGTATGCTTTATGCAACTGGACAGTCAGATGAGTTTACAAGCGTGAAAATAAGGGTTCTGGTGTGAACTGGTGAATAAGAACAGAAACAGGCCGTACACAAGTGCACAATCTCTTGTACACTTGTAAGAGCGTGCAAGGAAGAGTGCACATAGTCTGTGCAAGTAAAGTAACTGTACAAAAGATTTAACGTACAGGATATATGAGTATATAACACTGAATGTCAAAGTGTACAAATAAGTGTACATGTAAATTAGCAAGTCAGAAGCTGACTGAAGGGAAGCAAGTGAACTCAGAATGTACAGCCGTACAATTATGAACAAATGCAAAAGATCAAAGTTACAAATAAAATATGAAAATAAATGTACAAGTCAATGAATATACTAGACATTAAATGTACTACAACCACCTAGCGTTATTGCACCAGCGGATATATCTACAAGGGTCTGATTGTGCAAATGTACAGGTGAATGTACAAAGTGAGTGTACATCTCGAGTACCTGACCCTACTGGCCTTCTGAGGAGGCGATCGGGTAGGGAGAAGGAAGTGAAACGACTCCGGCAGGTAGTCATAGACCACCTTCAGAAAGGTTAGATGAAAGAGAAAGAAAGTGACTGCATATATAATATACATAATATATATATATACATATATATATACAGATATGCGTGTATACGTACATACTTCATCTTTATCACTTACACAACTGTTCCGTGCATTAAAACAATTACTAACAGGACCTTATCGAACTTGGTTCGTATCAAGGGGAGATATTTATAAATAAAAACTGTTAACTTTTTTAAAATAAATATCTCCGATAGATACCAACCAGTCTCAATTAGGTCCATTTAGTAATCATATACATACAAACATACATACACACAGTGTTTCTAAAACATTTTCAGTAATATAAGGAATTCCTGGAGTACAGCAAAACGTCTACACTACGCGAATTCCTGCTGCAGAAAAAGTAAATGAAAAACCTATTATCTATGACCAAATCTAAATTACAGGAAGGGACTCTCTCTCTCTCTCTCTCTCTCTCTCTCTCTCTCTCTCTCCAACGAAAAAGAATCTCCAGGAAATGGTGCTGATTATAAGAAAGTGTAGGAAAAAATATGTATGAATACTTATGTACTTATCCAAGTATTATACAAGAACTCACGCTAACGTACGAGAGATTTTGCGGATTAGGACACGGAGCGAATGCACACACAAACGAATCCTTTTTACATACACATATACACACGTAAAAAATTATATATATATATATATATATATTAATATATATATATATATTCTATAATATATACACATACATCATACACACACACACACACACACACACACACACACATATATATATATATATATATATATATATATATATATATATATATATATTATAAAATCAAGTTCTGGTACGAGTATGTGATATTGTAGAATGGACTATTGAACTCATATCTTAATATGGATGCCCACTTTGGGCTGAGCATAAGCAAAGCCAACTTAAGGGAGTCTCAAGGAAATGTGTGTGTGAGAGAGAGAGAGAGAGAGAGGAGAGAGAGAGAGAGTCTGTTTTGAGATGTGTGTGTTCTTTATCATCTCGTACTAGTAAACAAATTCAATCTAATTTGTCCTTAAACTTTTACCGTATATATAATATGTATATTTTTTATATACATACATACATACATACACACACACACACACACACACACACATATATATATATATATATATATATATATATATATATATATATATATATATATATATATATATATATATATCGATTTAAGGGCGAATCGTTCAAAGTAAACGAACAGAGTTCATACGACATTATTACAATTAGAAATAAGAAAATCAAGAGTAAACACGGTGTTGGTCCCTTCCAGTGTTCAATTGGGTCATGTGGCTCAAAATAGACCTCTGGACTCAACAAACCAGCAGAGGAAAAACATTTTAAGATATGTTAAAATCTTCAATTCGGAAAATTGAAGAATATACAAAAACTGGCAACTTTGGTCTGTTATAAGTCACGTTTGGCCACTGCATCTTTTTTTTCACTTCTTATTTTTTGGCCCTAAGCGAGAGGCCCAAAGGTACGTCACGACTAACGAAAAGGCAAAGGGAAAAAAAGCCTGAGAGAGAGAGAGAGAGAGAGAGAGAGAGAGAGAGAGAGAGAGAGAGAGAGATGATGGAACCGAAATCTGGCTGGCAATGATAGGTAATGGTTAAGGATGGAGACTGTGGTGTTGGAGGGGAGTGAGATTAGTTGTGTTGGAGAGGAAGAGAGACAGAGGGAGAAAGGGCTGATTTATCAGTGTTGGAGGGCGTATAATAAAGATGAGGTTGGAGGTTGGATAGGAGCTATAGTTTAAAAGGATAACAATTAACGTGGCCTTCTGCAGGATAAAGGGGGAAAACTACATAGTAACTATCCAGTAAAATTTTATGGGTGAATGGTGTAAATATTCAGTAAAATTCTATGGGTGAATGGTGTAAATATCCAGTAAAATTCTATGGGTGAATGGTGTAAATATCCAGTAAAATTCTATGGGTGAATGGTGTAAATATCCAGTAAAATCCTATAAGTGAATAACGTAAATATCCAGTCAATCCTACGGGTGAATGGTGTAAATATCAAGTCGAATCTTAGAGGTGAATGGTGTAAGCAAGATATTCTATATACCTTGGGTGTAAGTATCCAGTCACGTAACTACAAGTGAATGGTGTCAATACCCAGTCAAATCCTATAGGTGAATGGCGACTGATCAAACAGAACAGACTGTGAGAAATAAGCGTATTTACTTCCCCACTCCGCATTCCAGAACATCGTGACCGGAGAAAATTCTCAGTTACAGTCACATCCAGTTTGCCTGCAACCCACAAAACCACTCGTAAACTTGGGAATGGGAAAGCAAGGAAGAGCGTATTCAATTTGCTTGAAAAGTACATAATCCCATTTTAAAGTGATGGTCTGACTTTTATTTCGAAGAAAAGCTCACAAAATAAGGATAGTCATATTTGATAGTCTTTAGATACTTAAATTTATTTTGCAAATGATTTAATCTATGACCATGAATAACGACACGTTATTCGAGGGACAGCAAATTTTAATGATTAAAAGACAATCCATTATGGAAAGAGCGTTCAGAGTTCTCCCTTTCAAGGTATTGACTCTGTACATAATATTTTCAAAGTTCGATACTGACCTACTTCCAAATGACGCGTCCAGCTTTCCAACAGACGTTTTGGAGAAGAGACCTTGTAAACCAAAGTCTTTCCTGATTTCTTAATCGTGAGACGTAATGGTGGATATTTTATAAAGATTCTCTACAACATGAAACTATTTCCATTACATTTTTCATGTAAGATTAATCGGAAATAACTAACTATTTGTATATATATGTATAAACAGAATTTCCTTGGCTTCTTCCAGGGTAATTCTTTGCCTACAGAGAGTCTTGTAGAAATACTCGTCCCGGTACGCAACCAGGTTTAAAAAAGATCAGATTTTTCAAGCATCGACCACCCCCAATAAATAAATAAAAATAAATAATATATGCATATAAAACTGCCTCACCCTTTTCATTTCGTGTACCTCTCTCTCTCTCTCTCTCATCTCTCTCTCTCATCTCTCCTCTCTCTCTCTCTCTCTCTCTCTCCAAAGGAAACTGACAATCCGTTTCACTTAAGTTGAATGAAATTCTACCATGAAGTCCACCAGATATAAAATTCACTCCACATAATAATAATAATAATAATAATAATAATAATAATAATAATAATAATAATAATAATAAGAATAATAATAGATGGAATGAACAGTGGCTTTCTCTGTGCCTTTTAAACAAGGAAAAATTATTATTATTATTATTATTATTATTTTATTATTATTATTATTATTATTATTATAGCTTACAAGTTTTCATTTAAAAACGGACTTCTTTTACGAAAACCTATAAAATGGAAAGAGGAAAAAAAAAAATGGGGCACTTTATCTCAAACC
>NC_087221.1:25486966-25504466 GCF_015104395.2 Macrobrachium nipponense
ACAAAAAATGCAAATATATGCACCCTGTAGCCATGAATCATAATCAAATAAATAACCAACCAAGTAATAAAATCCAAAAAAAATAAGAAAGAAACAAATAAAGAGAGAAATCAAGAATATCAGGTAAAAGAGAAAAGCAAACCACCAATGAGATATGCAGAGGTGTCAGAAAAAAAAAAAAAACAAAAAAAAAAAAAAAAAAAAAAAATTTCAAAGCATCAGCTCCGAAATTCTACTCAAGAGATAATAACTGTATTTATTATGCAAGAGGATATTGCAGAAACGGAGAAAATTGCAGATTCAGACACAAAATGAATAATTATGATGAAGGAAGATCAAAAATATTATGGAAAAGTTGGATTTTTTAATGTCAGAAATTTCTGGAAATGAAAAAAAGAAAAAAAAGAACAACATACCAGAACAGGAAAGAGACATGGGAAAATCCTTATTACTACCAGTATTAAATGAAGGAGAACGAAAACAAGCAAACCATCATAGTGATGAATGCGCAGGGTTTAGTTACGAGTAACTCAAAAAGAAAATAGAGTACTTAGAAGAACTAACCCAAAATGAAAAGAAAATAGATATAATGAATATTAAGTGAAACCTGGTATTCCAAGAGACTGGGAAGGATGATCAATAAAAAGGGTTCCAAACTTATAGATCAGATAGAAAAAATAGGAATCAAGGAGGAACCGCAATATATGGGAAAGACAAAAAACAAGGAAAAAGGAAAATATGAGAAATATAGTAACTCAGAATGTGAACTAATAGCGGTAGAATTTGAATCTGAAAAATTGATGAACATAGTAATATATAGACCTCCTAATACTAAAGAGTTTGACTTAATAATTGAAAAAAATTGGATGATATATGTAGAAATCACACAAGGACTGGACTATTCTCCTATCTGGTGACTTCAACTTTCCTTTCGTAGAATGGAAAGAACGAATAGGAGATTGTGGTTGTACTTATACATATAAAAAAGAGAGTAATAGTAGTGCAGAAGATAGAGGCAATTTGAAAAGCTATTAGATATGCTACTAGAATACAACATTCACAAATAAATCACCTGCCAACAAGAAAGGAAAATACTTTAGACCTAGTATTTGTGAACGAGATGAATTATGTTAAAGAAATAATAGTTTATAATGCGAATATTTCAGACCATAATGTCATAGAATTAACAGTTCATTCCAAAGCAAGTGAAAATAGAGATAAGCAAGAAATGAAAAAGTGGGAAGGATATGGAAAATACAACTTCTACAGTAAAAATATAAAATGGTCAGAAATTAATGAAGAATTAAACAAAGATTGGGATAACATTTTCGTAAGTGATGACATAAGGGTAAATACGGAGATATTATATAAAATATTGGAGAAAATATGGAAAATATATACCGAAAAGAAGAAAAGTAAACATCATTCATGCATACCAAGAGACAGAAGGATCTTGTTCCAGAAAATCGAGTGGAAAAAAAGGTCTTGCCAAAAGAAAAAAAATGCATGGAAAGTTATAGAACTAAAAAGTAAGATAGAAAAGAAAATGCAGAACAAAAGATTATACAATCAAAAGAAAAATGAAAAACGGGACTTGGAAGAAAAACCCTATTAAATATCAGCAAAACCCCAAGCTATTATACTCATATGCGAAGAAGATGAATAAAAGAAGAATGAAATAGGCCCTCTGAGAATTGAAGGAGATTAACGAATGAAAATGAAAAAAAGGAAATTTGCAACATACTGGCAGAACGATATAAGAGAGAATTCACCCCTAGAATAGATAATGAAGATATAATGATATAGAGTAAGGATGAAAATAGTGAATAAATTTAGCTGACATAGATATTAATGAAGCTGATATTGTGCAGGCTATTAATGAAATTAAAAATGGAGCTTCTGCAGGGCCTGATGGAATTCCTGCTATTTTGTTAAAGAAAGTAGTTCATTCTATCGCAAAGCCACTTGCAATATTATTAGACCAAAGTGTAGATACAGGCAAGATTTTATGATGAGCACAAATTAGCAATATATTACCCCTACTTTCAAAAGTGGATCAAGACTAGAGGCAAGTAATTATAGGCCTGTGAGTCTAACATCTACATATTATGAAAGTGTATGAAAGGGTAATGAAGAAAAATATTATGAAACATTTAATAAAAAATAATTTGTTTAATAAGGACAACATGGTTTCGTACCCGGAAAAAGTACACAAACCCAACTGTTAGTCCACCGTGAGAAACATATTCAAAAATATGAAAAGCGGAAATGAAACAGATGTGGTTTATTTAGACTTTGCAAAAGCTTTTGATAAAGTAGACCATAATATATTAGACGAAGAAAATTAGAAAACACAATATCGTGGATAAAGTAGGAAGATGGTTAAAAGAAGTTTTTACACAACAGAAAAACAGATAGTTATTTGCAAACGACGAGAAATCGGATGAAGTCAAGGTAATATCCGGTGTGCCGCAAGGTACGTGTTAGCTGCAATACTGTTTGTTATTATGATTGAAGACATAGACAATAATGTGAAGGATTCGGTAGTGAGTAGTTCGCAGATGACACAAGAATAAGTAGAGAAATTACTTGTGATGAAGATAGGAACGCTCTACAAAGAGACCTTAAACAAAGCAAAGTATATGATTGGGCAGAGGTAAATAGGATGGTATTTAACTCTGATAAATGTTTGAATCAATAAATTATGGAGACAAGAGAAAGAAAGCTATATGCATATAAGGACCTAATAATGAGACCATCACAAATAAGGAAGCAGTTAAAGACCTTGGTGTGATGATGAAATAGAACATGTTATGCAATGATCAAATAGCAACTCTGTTGGCAAAAATGTAAAGCAAAAATGGAATGTGTTGTTACGGCACTTCAAAAACAAGAAAAGCTGAACACATGATTATGCTTTATAAAACAAATGTTCGTAATCCACTTGAATATTGCAATATGATATGGTACCCACACTATCAAAAGGATATTCCACAAATAGAGAGTGTACAAAGGTCCTTTACAGCTAGAATAGAAGAAGTTAAGGACCTAGACTACTGGAAAGACTACAATTCTTAAAATTATATAGTCTAGAAAGGAGAAGAGAACGCTACATGATAATTCAGGCATGGAAACAGATAGAAGAATAGCAGAAAATATCATGGAACTAAAAATATCAGAAAGAGCAAGCAGAGGTAGATTAATAGTGCCCAAAACTATACCAGGAAAAATAAGGAAAGCACACAGGACATTAATCCACTACGCACCAGCATCGATAATGCAGCGTCTATTCAATGCGTTTGCCAGCTCATCTGAGGAATATATCAGGAGTGAGCGTAGATGTGTTTAAGAATAAGCTCGACAAATATCTAAACTGCATCCAGACCATCCAAGATTGGAAGATGCAAAAATATACCGAAGATGTACTAGCAACTCTCTGGTAGACATTAGAGGTGCCTCACACTGAGGGACCTGGGCAACCCGAACAAGATGTAAGGTCTGTAGGTAAGGTCTCTCTCTCTCTCTCTCTCTCTCTCTCTCTCTCTCTCTCTCTCTCTCAAAGTATTCACTATTTACCCTAAAATAAAAATTCTCTCAGTTTAAAGTCTCAATAGTTTTGTTTTAGATTAGAAATTAATATAAAAAGACGCAAAAATGCCTCATATGAATGAACATTATATATAGATATATATATATATATATATATATATATATATATATTAGATAGAGAGAGAGAGAGAGAGAGAGACCAAGCACACCATCCATAGATACACCCACACACACAAACGAACACACCATGAAAACAAAAGAACGCTTAAGCAAACGAACGTCTAGACATCATTAACTGCAGTCTAGCCATTGGTCAGGAAACACAGAGAAATCACAGGTTTTAAGGCAGAAGAGATTACTGCCATTAACTGTAATGACATCAAACGACCATTACTGGATATCTATGCGCTTCACTTTCTAAGCACCCAGGAGGTAGTACAAGAAACATACGTTCGTTTTAGTGATCCTCTCTTGCTTGCACACAACATACACACACTAATACAAACACACACACACATACATATACATATATATATATATATATATATATATATATATATGTGTGTGCGTGTGTGTGCGTGTGTATACATATATATATATATATATATATATATATATATATATATATATATATATATATATATATATATCTATATATATGTGTGTGTGTGTGTGTGTGTGTTGTTCGTAATATATAGTATAGTAGTTGGTATGTGAAATAAAACAAGTACTGATATCAGTAAATATTCCACAACTCAAAAAGAAAAGTTGATAAGATTTCTAATGGGGAATAAACAACAAACGAAAGAGTGAAAACGGACAAACGAAAGAACAAAAAAGAGACAGAAGAGTCAGCATGAAGCAACTTCATTGCTCCATTCGCTTGACATCAATTCTTAAAAAAAAGAAAAGAAGAAGAAGAAAACTACACGGTATAAAACCTATATCTTTCCCTTCACTGTTTATGACAAAACACCCTCCAGCATCCTCCTTGATAATTACAATCCCACCACCCCCACCCCCGGCATACGAATGGGCCCCCTGTGCCAAGGTAACCCCCCCTACCCACAAATAACCAACCAATGCCGCCCGCCCCTCTCCAACCTAGAGCTTCCTTTTAACCTGTGCGAGGTTCTCACACCTTTGGTGATCGGTCATAATGATTCATTCACCTACATGAGGCTGAAAAAAAGACGGGATTGGATGAAAAAAAAAAAATAATAATAAATAAAAATAAAGCTCGCTCAAGGATTAATAACTAAAAAATATTCTCGCGCAATTTTGTTCTATTAGGACGAAATATAGAGTATACCGCCATAAATTTCCGAAAAGGAAATTTAAAATACAGCAAGTATGAAAAAAACAACATCGAATCTGGTTATTATTACCAATCAGGGGATGAACCCTATTCATATGGAAGAGGTCCTCAGGGTCATTGACTTGAAATTCAAGCTTCCAAAGAAGGCGGGGAGTGAATAGATTATTTACTAGAAAAAAATATAAATTAACAAATTTATAAGTCAAAAATGCAAATAAATTACTAAAATTAAATTGAAATTTGAAAAACCTTCAGCAAAGCGAAATACCATTAGTCAGCTAAAAAAGAAAGAAAAAAAAATAGAACTTAACCCCTAAAGCAGAAATCAGTAATGATATTTATAACCAACTCTAAATCGATGTCGACGGAGAGAATCTGATGCAGTTAAGTCTCTCTCTCTCTCGTTCGCAGACATGCATACTTGCGTACTAATAATAAAAAGTAAGATAATTTAACTTTGTTTTATACAAATACAGTTTTGTAGAACAAATAAGTCGAGATATATATAAAATTCTCTCTCTCTCTCTCTCTCTCTCTCTTTGATTCAACCAATTATCTCCTTCACTTACGCAATATATTTTGTCGTGATGTCTCCGACCTTGTTTGCTTCGCCAATTCACAAAGCCGATATAAAAGACTAATGTTGCCTTAATGTACCTCAATTAGATTCTGATTCTCCTTTGTCACAAATGTGTCATCAATTTTTTTTTCTTCTTCCTCTTTCGCTCCTACATTTGGCATTTCTCCATTTGTCAGAAAACACCGTAAAGTGCGTAAGAAGTGAAAAATAAATGTAGAGGGAAAAATAAATTAGCTACATTTTAATTATTCATTTTTCCACAATAATGGATTTATGAATAAAAATGGATTTATTTTAAATATTTATATTAAATTAGAAAGAGAGAGAGAGAGAGAGAGAGAGAGAGAGAGAGAGAGAGAGAGAGAGAGAGAGAGAGAGAGAGAGAATTTTATACCTAAGCTCAATTTTGTTCTACAAAACTGCATTTGTAAAAAATAAAATCATCCTACTTTTTTATTAATATTACGCTTGTCTGCAAACTAGCGAACGACAGAGAGAGAGAGAGAGAGAGAGAGAGAGAGAGAGAGAGAGAGAGAGAGAGAGAGAGAGTGAAATGCGTATAAGAATGGGCACGTGAGTGAAAAGAGACAATGGGTAAAAGATGGGCGGATCTCCGTAAAATAGATTTGATCTAATTCTTAAGATATGAATAAATGGGTTACACTTCCTGTCTTTACTATCAGTCACAGAGTAAAATTTAACATACTGAGAGAGAGAGAGAGAGAGAGAGAGAGAGAGAGAGAGAGAGAGATAATGGTTTCACTCCAGTTTAGGGAGGATTACCTCGTCGAGGCTCTCACTTGTTGATGGTATACATTCCGAAAGAGCAGTGAACTAAATATTCACGTATTTTGGCTCTCTCTCTCTCTCTCTCTCTCTCTCTAGTGGCAACCCTCTACAGCGGACTAATGACAAGGTACGCATGATGTGAGACATCGATCCTTGAACGTTGTGAGTTTTAAAATCACCAACATTTAAGAATTCGGTCATAAATAGGTTAAAATCTAGTTAAAATTTCTTAAGTAAGGCGACTTGACACCAGAAAGTTTTTCCCACACACACACACACAACACACACACAACTGCAGTTTATTTATGCCTTTTCCTGGATGTGCCCCTTGATAGCTACTATATGACCTGGTACAAACACACACACACACACACGCACACACACACACACACATATAATATATATATATATACTATATGTGTGTATGTATATATATATATTCATATATTTATATATATATATAGATATATTACATATATATGGTATAAACATAAATATATATATATATATATATATATATATATATATATACTATATATATATATATATATATATATATAATATATAGTATGTGTTTGGGTGTGTGTGTGTGTATATGTATATATATATAATCAATTTCCAGAAACGAGAAACGTAACGTAAGGGAAATTATCGGAATAATTTTGCTATGATGCAATCTTGCAATTATATACACAACTGACAATCTAAAATTCTGCAACATATGTCGGACATGCTTCAAGAAATAAATAAATAAATAAATAAATACATTAGAAAAATCATGAAATTCAGACAGTCACGATGCGCACCAACATCCAGAACTCATCCTGCAACGAAACAGTTATTCCTTGCGAGTGTGCAATGACATGACGACGAAGCCAAATCCCATTTGTAACTGAAATACCGAATCACTGTCATCACATAACGTAAAACCTCCTGTGACAACGGCGCTGGTTCCAAGTTACAAGGCGAACGCTACGTTACATGACGGGCGAAAAAGTGACAGAGAGAGAAAGAGAGAGAGAGGCTGGATGATGTTTGGCGCAGCAACGAAGAGATAGAGAGGGAGAGAGAATCGTGTGTGCTATGCAGCTAGTAGGAAAGAATGAGAGAGAGAGAGAGAGAGAGAGAGAGAGAGAGAGAGAGAGAGAGAGAGAGAGAAAATGTGCATGGCATTAAGTAAAGATGAGAGAGGGAGAGAGAGGGGGGGGGGGGCGGGTTTTGGGGTGTGATGCTGCAGGTAGGAGGAGGGACGAGTTATGTAAACGCGACGCCAGGTCAGGATGTCAGAATGACAATTAATAAACAGGCTGAGCTCCCCCTCTCAGAAGGTCGCGTGGAATGCTAACTCGACTCTCAGCTGGAATGACGGAAGAGGTCATGGATGAGGGGGAAGGGGGGGGAGGAGGTCGTGTATACCCCCACCTCATGGATTCTCCCCTTCCAGGTCGAAAGGTCTTTCATGTCCCCCCACCCCAACTCTCCCCCACTCCACAAAGCACGGGGTGAGGTCGCCGCTTTCTCATACAGTCATAAAGTTTATTATCGTCGTTATTATAGGATGTCAGGACTTCAGCTCAACAGGACTGTCATGGCTGCGTTATTTGTAATATTGGCTCAGGCTACGATTCTTTGAAATCTCTCTCTCTGTATATACGATACACACACACATTATATATATATATATATATATATATATATATATATATATATATACATAATATATATATATATATATATATATATATATATATAATTGTGTGTGTTGTGTGTGTGTGTGTGTGTGTGTGTGTGTGTGTGTAATTTACCACTCCTTATATATTCGAAATAAAAATGATATGCCAGCCTCATTCCAAACTCACTTTCTAACTTATCAATAGTATACTACCATCCTGTTTCTAATTCAGTCATTTTTGGGAGGGTGAGGGCTGGAATTTGTCCTTTTAACTCCCAAAATATTTGACAGAATTTAATCTGCCTTGATCTCCCCGTTCTTTCTTCAGTACCTGACCACCTCGGCTCTCTCAAGTTAATATTTTCACTTGAAAGCATTCACCGTACGTTATCGATATACATTTTTAGCCTGTGAATTATTCTTATATATTCAGACGTTTCCTGGATCATGTTAAGATATTGAACAAATTTCTCCCATTCCTTTTACATTTCCAAACAATCTATGTAAAAAAAAAAAGGGGGGGGGGGGCAGATCATTCACATCCAAAATCTTCCCTCGTATATTGTCAAAACATATTTTAGTTCCTCGTTGGACGAGTGAGTTGCGCGCTCGCCTACCGATTTGGTAGTCGGGAGTTCGATTACCCGTTCGGCCAACGTGGAATCAGAGGAATTTACTTCCGGTGATCAGAAATTCATTTAACGATATAATGTGGTTCGGATTCCTCAATAAGCTGTAGTTCCTTTTGCTAGGTAACCAATTGCTTCCCAGCCACTTAAAATATCGAATCCTACGGGCCTGTCCTAGGAGAGCTGTTTATCAGCTCAGTGTTCTGGTTAAATTAAGATATACTTAACTTCAAGCACATCCACGATTCCTGCTCATGCATTTCGAAGCTTACTATAAAATATCTTCCCATTAACCAGCCATTTCTGTCATTCATCACCACTATTACGCAAACAATTTACCGGCAACGTAAACATCAACATTAACAGCCTTGTAATTCAACGCTATACCAATATCCCGACAACTCACAACCGTCACTTTCACTGCCCTTCTATCAAATCCAGCTTAATTGTCCAACCACTCGTTAGATGACTGCGCTATCAACGCCAAATTGCATTCTCCACTGTTAGCGCATCTCCGACCACACGCCGCCTCTCGTGATCTCTCAACTTATTATCCATTTTCTTTGCGTTCACTGCCTTACTCAACAGCCAATTCTTTCCCCCCCCCCTAAAATTCCTAGTCGTATTATTTTCTTTATGAGCCTTTTATCAGTTTACTTTTCAACTCTCTCTCTCTCTCTCTCTCTCTCTCTCTCTCTCTCTCTCTCTCTCTCATTTTTGCTATCGATTTTAGTTTTCAAGATAAATTAATATTAAAATTACATGAATGCACATAGCTAGAAAGATGGATAGGTAGACAGACAGAGAGACAGACAGATAGGGAGATAGAAAGACTGACAGACAGAGACATAGATAGATAGATAGATAGATAGATAGATAGATAGATAGATAGATAGATAGAAAGATATGTAATATGAAGGAACGAAAGAGTAAAAATGCAAGAGGCAAACAACCAACGACAAACAAAAGAAAACAATCTAACAAGCACACAAAGCTCTCACTGATACATAAATCATTAAAAGGTCCTGTATTGAGAAAGATTATACACGATAAATACGGGATACACAAACGTAAAATTGAGAAAAATAGATAAATTAACCAAGAGTTTTTTTGCATCCTTCAAAGTAGCAGAGAAAATATGAGATTAAAAGATGGCTACCAAAGTAACCACGAAGTCAGTATCCAGTCACGCGCTTTCTGCAACATAACGCCGAGCTTCCGTATGCATCAAGGAAGGAGAGAGAGAGAGAGAGAGAGAGAGAGAGAGAGAGAGAGAGAGAGAGAAGAGAGAGAGAGAGAGAGAGAGAGAGGAGCATAAACAAAACCAGGAGAATTGGAGACCGAAGTAATATTAGTATAAGTTATAAAACGAAGTAGGGAAGATTTAACTTACGAGAAGTTGAAGAGAGAAAACAATTCTAAATTTAAAAAAAGAGGGAGGGGTGAGATGGACAGTATCATTTTCTATAGTCGAGAGAGAGAGAGAGAGAGAGAGAGAGAGAGAGAGAGAGAGAGAGAGAGAGAGAGAGAGAGAAAAAAAAAAATTTTCACGACCAGCAAATTAGTGCTATTAACTCAATGCAAAACAATCATTATAAGAACAGAGACACTTTGAAATCGAACATATTGTTTCCTAATTCTTCATCATCATTAAAAATCATTACATAATCATTCACTTGGAACGTTCTCAAAATTATCCCAAACAACAGCAATAATTGCAAACGAGGTTGCTTACCCTGTCGACGATGCAATCATCGAAAACATTATTTTAGGGAAAATGCACAAAATTATTCGCAGCACTGTTCAGGGGTAAATGCTGGTTAGAATGTTGATGACATTGCGACAACTTCTAAACATTCTTCTAGGTTCAGCAATTAGTGGGATGATCAAAAGACTCATAGATTACGTAAGTTTAAACCTGCTTTTCCGCATCTAATGAGTTGAGGTAATTTACGAGGTATCTTCATAATAATATATATATATATATCTATATATTATATATATATATATATATATATATATATATAGTATATATTATATATATATATACTATGATGTATATTATATATATATATATACATATATGTATATAATATGTATATATACATATATGTAATATATATATATGTATATATATGTATATATATATAGTATATAGTATATATAAACATATATTGTATACATAGTATATATATACATATATGTATATATATATATGTATATATATATATATATATATATATATATATATTATATATATATAGCTCACTATTCAATTTACTTTGAGCGTATAGTTCTTTACACCTTATTGTCAGATTCTAAATGATACACCAACATATTTTGTTATCAAATCACTTTCATCAATAACTGTCTTCATAATGACGTCTCTTCTATCCAATTACACTTCTTCAATAACCCTTCTCTATTCTTTTATTTGTCATATTCTTCTGTCTTCTTTCCGTTCCTAAGAATGCAATTTTCTTTTAAATTTTCTTGTGGCTGCAGAAACTCACTCGCCTTGCCTCATTCACCTGTCATAATCCAGGTATGATAAACGATCGAGACAAAACAAGAAACGGAAATATACTTTACTTCTAGGAAGCACTAATCTCAGCAAGCACCGATTTCAAAGCGAAAACAATTACGAAGGTTCGGTAAAGTATAAATTTTTCTCACTACTTTCACTCCTCCGACAGTATTGTACACACGGCGATTAAATGTATTATTTGTAAGTAGAGTAGAAAAACTTGTACGTGGAATTACGAGGAGTATCAAGGGTTAAGACAGGTTGTCAGTTAGGGTTTAAGTTAAAACAGGTTTGAAAGTTAGGATTATCATTGATAAAATTTCACTTAAATGTATAAATTTGTAACATGGATGCTAAGACATGAATTGTATACACACACACACACACACACACACACACACATATATATATATATATATATATATATATATATATATATATATATATATATACATATATATACATAAATGTGTATATATATAAATATATATATATATATATATAATATATATATATATATATATATATATGTATATATATAAATACATATACACAATTCACGTCTTAGCATCCATGTTACACATTCATACATTTAAGTGAAATGTTATAAATAATAATCCTAACTTTCAAACACGTGTGTGTGTTTGTGTATGAATATTACTTATGTACCGATGTATTAAGCAACCCACGACGTATTGACCGTCTTACCATCTCAATTCCCTGTCATTTTAAAAAGCATTTCATTAAATACATTCATTCATAACTTAACCTTTCCAATCCCCTATATTTCTAGCTGAAGAGAACTTGGGAATGAAATAAAGAAACTCCCACATACGTTGGGAGAAACAGCAGCCTTAACACAAGGCCCCCAACGGTAACATTAAACCTAACCAGCATCTTATTATAAGTATCCAGGAGAAATTCGAAGAAATTAGGAAGAATTGTGTGCAGTTGAGGCAACAGGCGAGGATGACTCCAATGCTTCTCACGACATTGGGGAGTCTTCCTGGTGTCTTTGCATTCCTCACTGTCTTTCAGGAAGGTTACATCAGGTGTACTTTGGTGCACAGGTAAATGAGGGACTTGAAGGTAGTCGAGGAAACTCTCTCTCTCTCTCTCTCTCTCTCTCTCTCAAAATGAAGTATTTATCCGTTGTCTGGTTGTGCTGGGAGCTCATGTGAATGTACAGTTTAAATAAATAAATAAACACATATATATATATATATATATATATATATATATATATATATATATGTGTGTAGTGTGTGTGTTGTTGTGTGGTGTGGTGTGTGGTGTGTGTGTGTGTGTGTGTAAATATATATATATACATATATATATATATATATATATATATATGTATGTATGTATACACGAAATACATCCATTCTTTCCCGCCTCAAGTTAACTTCTAATTAACATATATTACCAACTGGGAGACTTTTCCGTCTCCTTAACTGCTTGCGTGTTCAGGAAATTGAATTCGCACTTGACGGATACATACGAAAGAGACTAACAATAGATACTCGAGCAGGATATAAAAAAGAAAAATTTGCATAGACCGTCATGAGAGAGAGAGAGAGAGAGAGAGAGAGACTCCCACTTAAGGATTACCTCGTCGAGGGTCTATTATGGTTTTCAATTTGGACGTGATTGCAATTTAATTTTGAAGGACCACTTATCACTTACTCACTCCCTCTCTCTCTCTCTCTCTCTCTCTCTCTCTCTCTCTCTCTCTCTCTCTCTCCCAAATTCCTGCCACCAACAACAGTCGACTGATCAACACAGATATCTAAGTCACTACCTATTTCAAATAAGTGACGATGCACCTCACAGACAGAAATTCTATACCTACCTACACTAATCAAGATACAAAGAGTCCCGTGCTAACATGAAGCCAACTTAACATACAAGGAAAAATCACAACTGTATCACCAAGGACCACACCTTCCCCCCCCCCCCCCCCCGCCTTTCCCGCCCCCTTCCCACGGAAAGCAAACCCCCCACTGCTTGGAAAGTAACAGATGTCTGGAAGAGAGTGATGGAGAATAGGTGTCAAGGTTGCCCCCTTTTCGTCCGACTCGTTTCCTTTTAGAGTCAAGTCCTCCTCGTTCGCTGCTCGTTTCGAGACAGCCGCTCGTATTTCCCATTTACTTTATTCCCCCCATTCGCCATTCGTTCTACGTACGGGGAAGAGGTGGAAGAGGGGGACGGGATAATCGTTTTTTTTTTTTTTTTATGGTTATTTTTATGGTCTTGTGTGTGCGTGTTTGTCCGTGAGTGTCTTGTGCACGTGAGCGCATGTTCCTGTTGATGACAAGTCTCTTGAATCTATTCTATCATATCTACATATTTCTCTCTCTCTCTCTCTCTCTCTCTCTCTCTCTCTCTCTCTCTCTCTCTCTCTCCACCACCGGGTATCTATAGTATAATGTATTATGTATGTATGTATGTGTGTACTATGTATTAGATCTCCAAATTTATGTGAAACGTATCAACCATTTAAAAAAAATCAAAATTACTTGAAAAAAAACACCAGGAAAAAAGTTCAAAATTACTTGAAAAAAAAAACACCATTTAAAAAAAATTCAAAATTACTTGAAAAAAAAAACACCAGAATAAAAGATGCGTTCCTCATCGCAACCACACAGGTGTAATATTCTCCAGGAAACAAAAGAGCATATCAGATATATCTTGATCGTACGTGATTGGCGCGAAGAAAGAAGGGGGGAAAAAAATAAAAGGTTCGCAAACAATGCATCTCCCACAAAACAATGGACGCAACACTTTCACTAACAATGACACTGATACGACATCAATGAAGGAATCCCTCTTGCATTTCCGAACCTCCGACTTGGTGTCATGGCTGCCATCTCATTTTCCCCGAGAGTGGGAAAAAAAAAAAAAAAAAACAGGCAAAAATACCGCCCCAAAACCCTGTCGGTTTGACAAGACTGGTTCAGATACCCGGTGGAGAGGAGAGAGAGAGAGAGAGAGAGAGAGAGAGAGAGAGAGAGAGAGAGAGAGAGGTGATCTGTATTATATATTCAACTTTATAAATAATACTTTGTAATATTCCTTAAACACACACACACACACACACAAACAGAGAGAGAGAGAGAGAGAGAGAGAGAGAGAGAGAGAGAGAGAGAGAGAGAGAGACGGAAGAAATCTACACATTCATTTACCCCTACGAAGAGGTAAAAGCTAAAAAGAGACAGAGACAGAGCCAGACAGACAGCGAAGGCAAAACAAAACATTCCTTTCTCCTCCTCCTCATCCTCCTCTTCCTCCTCCAAGCAATTACTGGCCCCAAGAGCAACTACACAGGATACGCCGGCAAGGGCTCCTGTGCGCGCTGCAATACCTCCTCAGGTGTTCTTAATCAGTGACATGGCGTAAGCGGCCGACCGGAACATTATTATTAAGCCTAGCGCTCGATACCTTCTCGGGAAGTCCACGTTGGGATTCCAGAATAGATGTTGCAGTTGTTATTGTTGTTGTTCTCGGAGATATTATGATAACATAATTATAATGACAATTTTCATATAAAAATTCATAATTAATCTTTGTTAAATTATTTGTAATTTACAGTTCTAAAATGATTAATATACTACATTTCTAAAATTTCATACTTCATTTCTTAAAAATGATTTCATATTTTAATTTCTAAAATTCATATTTAAATTCAGCCATAATTTCGGATTACTTATTAAGAACAGTCCCAATCCAGGATGCTAAATTAATAATAATAATAATAATAATAATAATAATAATAATAATAATAATAATAATAATATAATAATAATAATAATAATAATAATAAAGGGAACTATTCTTTCTGAAGATGCACATCAGATGATGAGACACTGACGGAGATGTAACATCACTAGACAACCTTTTACGTGGTCTCGCCATTACATCACAATTTAATGTAAAAACAAAAGAAAGAATAAAATAAGTTTAAACTGTTAATTGAAAAATGTCCAAACAATTTTCTTTTTGCTGTGACAAAGAACTGGTCTGCAGTGTCACCTTTCTGAAGTTCACAGTCGCGGAGACATCTTCAAGCCACAGTGGCTGAGCATTACTGGACAGTTTTTTTTTTATTAATTATATTTACCTGTACTTGGTTCTTCTTCGAAATTCGTTTTGAAGTCACAATAAAAATAATAACAGAAATAGCATCCGCTGCATAAGATTAAATCTGGAAATTATAACACTTGTTACGGTTTCCTCCATTCTAAAATGACGTAAAATCATCAATCGTCTTCCTCTCACGAGCCACAGGACGTTGACAAAAGGCAAATAGTTTTTAAATAATATTCCTGATAATTATTGAATTTATTATATATTATTATTATCATCGCCTTCAATGCCTTGCGACGCAAAGGGCCTCTTAGAACTCCCCCACGCAAGTCTCCACTGTGCTTTATCTTCTACAAATCTCCACTCATCTCCAGTCTCCATCCATCAATATAATGGCTTTGTTAACAATGTTCTTCGTTTGTGAGTTTCATTGTTCTGAAGACAATGAAATAAAGTTTAAACAATCCTTTGATTTTTTTTTAAATATCTCGTTTCGTTTTCAATCTTTTCTTTCTTTTTCTCCTAAATTTTGGTCAAAGATTCCTTACATTCAGTATTCCTTTGTTACTTCTGACAAAAACTGAATTCTCTCTCTCTTCTCTCTCTCTCTCTCTCTCTCTCTCTCTCTCTCTCATAAGCCTCAAGAAAAATTTTTTCTCCCTCTCTTCCAGGCCCCCAACCCTAGAAACTCTCTCTCTCTCTCTCTCTCTCTCTCTCCCCCCCCAAAATGTCACCTGTCTCAGAAACACTCCAACTACCTCCCCCAATCCTACCGTCCTCAAAAAATAGCTCTCGCTCTCTCTCTCTCTCTCTCTCTCTCTCTCTCTCTCTCTCTCTCCAGCCTCAGAAAGAGAGCTACCGTATAACGTATATGATCACTGCAGTCGTTACATCCTTCCGAGGGTGAAAATAATTACCGCACTGCATGAGGAGTTCAAGGCGAGTCATCTGGAAGCTCTCGAGCTCAAAAGGGCAATGCAATCTGCCAAATTTGGCACGAGGAAAAAATCTCTCTCTCTCTCTCTCTCTCTCTCTCTCTCTCTCTCTCTCTCTCTCTCTCTGCTATTATAAGGGGAATGCGACTAATATTTCTCTCCCTTTTCTCTCTATCTTCCCTATTATGAGGGGGTTGTGCCTAATCTCTCTCTCTCTCTCTCTCTCTCTCTCTCTCTCTCTCTCTCTCTCTCTCTCAAATCTTAATCTTCCTCGCAATAACTTATTAAGGATTTGCTGTTAATGAGTATAAGATAATAATAATAATAAGTAATCCATTAAAACAACAATAATGACTGACTGGTTAATAATAATAATAATAATAATAATAATAATAATAATAATAATAATAATAATAATAAATAATAATAATAATAATAATAATAATAATTCCAAAATTATGATTATGGAAATTCCTGGCATTGGCAACCCGACGAATCCTTCACAAAGCCACTAAGGATTCTAATATCCGCAGGATGTCGTGCATCCTAAATCCTTCTCTTTTTCCTTTTTAATCGGATACAGGAAATCTGCATAAGTTACCCAATGTTAATTCAGATTTTTATGTGCACGCACCAAAACCTCTTACGTTAATAGACACATGTTTAAGTTCTCGTATCATTCAAGGTTTCTCAGTCGCATGCGATCTCTCTCTCTCTCTCTCTCTCTCTCTCTCTCTCTCTCTCCCTCAAGAGCAGACACACACACATTATATATTATATATATATATATATATATATATATATATATATGTTATGTATATATGTATATGGATATTTACATGGATATATACGTACATATATAAATATGTATAGTATATATATATATATATATATATATATATATATATATATATATATTTTAAATGTGTGTATCCTTTCTGTAATATATACGGATACGCAAATACAAACATATATAATATACAGCATATATGTAACGCAAATACAAACATATATATAATATACAACATATATACACATATATACATCTAAATACATATATTATACATATAGTACATACATACATACATACATACTACTACACGTAAACTACCCATTCCGGACAAGGCTCAACAAAAAGTGCGTACACGATTCCTTATCCATTAAAGGAAATATCAGGTGACTGTCGGCTATGGAGTTACCGGGTAACATCGACCAGAGGAAGGATCAAAATTCTCTCTCTGGTAAAACTTGAAGGATTAGGACTAGAAACAGGTAGGTCCTCCTCGATGGAGCATTCTTCTTGATTTGAAATTAGGACATGCACATACATAAAAACATACATATACATATACATATACACGAAAGCGCTTGTAAACTGGTCTTTAATTTTTCACCTTTCATGTGGCTATTTACGT
>NC_087221.1:25509466-25511966 GCF_015104395.2 Macrobrachium nipponense
GCGTATACACTGCAATTATATACGTTATTGTTGCTGGTAAGTTTTAAGGATCTGATAAATATTTCAAAAGATCGATTTACTTATCTGTCTATATATATATATATATATATATATATTATAATATATATATATATATATAATATGTATATATATATACACACACACACACACACACACACACACACATATATAATATAGATAACAGATAAATAATATTTTTATTAAAATTTATATATATAATATATTCATATCTAATAAAAAAGAAAAGAACCCATGAAAACACTAAAAGTGTAGAAGGTTATAGCTATATTACGGAGACACACACATACAGTATATGCATATATGCATGTATATATTCTCTCTCCCTCTCAGACACAGACACACACAACCAAGAGAGAGAGAGAGGGAGAGATTTCCGCTTCACCCTGAAGCCATTCTCATCCTTGAGGAACCGTCTCATCGTGGTCGTCCATCGGCCATAAAACTGAACAGCGAGAATCCCAGTACATCCTTCCACGGAGGGGTTTTAATCAACGCGGTAAATATTGCACTTACGTGCTCGGGACCACGTAAGTAGGCCCTGAAGACAAAATAAAGTCTTTGTTTTTGTAACTGTTTTTATTGTTTTTGTTTTACTTTGGGCCGGCTTTATACCATACGGGCTATTGCTCTTAGGGAGCTCCTAAACAAAATGTTAGAAAAGCTGAAACAAAGCTTTAATGGGCAAAAAGTCTAGTAAATAAGCGTTGAAACAAAAGGCTTTGAAGTTTTTGTTTCCGTTTCAGCTGGCCTTATGCCAGCGCGCGCTACTGCTCTTAGGGGACCTCGTAAACAAGATGTCAGGAAGGTGGAAATGAAAGGGAAATAGACAAAGATTCTAGTAAGCGATGAAACAAAAGGCTTTGCTTTTGTTGTTGTTGTTGTTGTTTTGTTTTAGCTTGAGTGGCCTTATGCCAGCACGCGCTATTGCTCTTAAGAAGCTCCTAGACAAAAATTTTAGAAAAGCTGAAACTAAAACTAAATGGGGTTAAGAGTCAAGTAAGTACATTTTTATGCAAAAAGGCTTTGTTGTTTATGTTGTTTTAAATGTTTTTCTGGCCTTATGCCACAACAATGGGCTGTTGCTCTTGGGGAGGTCGCAAACATTTAAATATCAGAAAGGCTGAAACTAAAAGAAAAATGGGAAGAGTCCAGTGAGACGGCCTTCTGTCGGCACGGGCTCTTGCTCTTGAAAAGCTCGTAAATGAAAAAAAAAAAAAAAAAAGTTAATAGCATGAAAGCAAAACAAAAATGGACAATACGTCCCTACGTGTTTAAAGAAAATGCAGAAAGTATAAAAGCAATAAAAAGGAAAATTCAAGAAAAATTGCAAAAAAGTTTGAAAATGAGTACACGAAAATGTCAACAATTAATAATAATAATAATAATATAATAATAATAATAATAATAATAATAATAATAATAATAATAATAATAATTAAAACCCATTTAAACTCACCGTAAGTAGAGTTAAACAGAACAGAAACAATTAACTTCCTAATTAAAAAGAAAAACAAATATTCGCTTGCAATGTCCAAACCAAAGATGCGACAGACGAAGTAAACGACTTCAGGTAAAAGTCGCTGGACGAACTGTTTGTGGTCACTTTATTCCCAAGCAGAGGAGTCCAGTTTATTCATCATTTTTTTTGGACATTTAGAGCTGCGTATATTTTCTGTTAAATGGCCTTTCATGGTCTGGTCTTTTTTTTTTTTTATCTGTAACAATGTCGTTTCATATCATTTTCCATATTGATAAGCAATATTTTTTGGGGGGACAAGGTGCCCCATAAGCAAGAGCCCGTGCTGTATAAATCCAGCCTAATTTAGATTTTAAAAATCACTTCTAACGCAAAGCGGCAGTAGGTTTATTACGTACTTAGTATTTGGTTTATTATTGGGGGCCCGAAAAAAAAACCCCCCCCCCCAAAAAAAGGAGCCGGTGAAGAGTACAGGATATATGTGTATGTATGTATGTAAGTAGTATATATATATATATATATATATATATATATATATATATATAGATATATATATATATATAATATATATGTAGAAGTATGCATGTATGTATGTATATATATATATATATATATATATATATATATATATATATATATATATATATATATATATATGTGTGTGTGTGTGTATGAAAAATGCCGTCGTCACCTCTTCTCTTATCAAAAGGCATACCAAAATACTTCACAAGGAGACAAATCTCCACCTCCCCTTCCCGCCTCTCTCCCTCCCCTCTCCCTTTGGACTCCCCTCACCCCCCCCCCCCCACCGAAAAAAATAAATCTGAATAGCTAGCTACAAGACGATCGTCAAAACGCGGTTCACCAGACGCAATTGAGGTGGCTAATTAGCCCGTTCTTGGTCACAGGCAAACGGCAGATGTTAAGCGTAGGTGTGCATATTAGCAAAGACCCTGTTTGTATTTTGCTAATGGCTGGCTG
>NC_087221.1:25516966-25531966 GCF_015104395.2 Macrobrachium nipponense
TACAGCTTAATGTTTGATTTTTTTTATTACAATATACCATTAATTTTCATTTTCGTCTCGATGGAAAATGTCAGCACTAAGTTAAGCCTGACCACTGTATTTACAAAGAAAAACTAGTGTTTGTATGTTTACTTCCATTTCTTTTTTTTTACTCTTTATTTTTTCTCTATGAAATACGGGTAACATTCCAGTCAGTCGAAAAATGCTTTGCAGGTCATAGTCACATAACCTTTACAACGCAAACCGTACGATTCTTTTCTTTTTTATTCTAAATAAAAACAAAATAAATAAAAATAAAATCCTTAATAAAATGCAGGAAGAACAAACATTTATTCCAGAGTTTTACGTCATGAATATAAACATGGACACACAAGGTCGGTCAGTTTTCTTGTCAATAATCTAACTGTACAATCTACAGAGAGAGAGAGAGAGAGAGAGAGAGAGAGAGAGAGAGAGAGAGAGAGAGAGAGAAGCTAGTTTACATAACTGATACTACTGTCATTATCCTGATTATCATCATAATATTGTGAATCTCTCAGGGAGAAAATATCTTTCAGGATATTCAACCTTACAAAACGACACGTGATAAAAAGGAAGAAAAAATAGAAGAAACAAGCCAATAAAAGGATAAAAAAAATGACTAAGAATCTAGGAAGAGGCAGAAAGACAAGAACACAAAAGTCAAATCATTTATACATATATGAATACATACAATTTATACTTACATGATTACATACATTGTCCTACATCAAGTCACACTTATAAAACGTTGGGCGACTTTTTTTTTTTATAAAAAAAATTGTCACAGGGAATTCCTGATAGAGGCGGGCCCTTCAGCGCCGAGAACAATAAATTGTGGTGGTTTACTGACAAAAGGGAAAGCGACGGAAATCAACAACAGCGACTAACAAAACGACAACTGCGACAAACAAACAAAAAAATTCCCCCAAGTTGGTGGTGCCACAACGCACGACTCCACGCCCATCCTCTGTCATATTTTGAGCCCTTTAGTTTCTCTCTCTCTCTCTCTCTCTCTCTCTCTCTCTCTCTCTCTCTCTCTCTCTTAAAAAATGAAACAAAATAGAATCAGAATCATATATAGGTATACAACTTTATAGCACTCTCTCTCTCTCTCTCTCTCTCTCTCTCTCTCTCTCTCTCTCTCTCTCTCTCAAAATGAAACAACATAGAATCATATTTAGGTATACAACTAATTACCGCCACCTCTCTCTCTCTCTCTCTCTCTCTTATTAATGAAACAAAATACAATCATATTTAGGTACACAACTATCTAGCACACACACACTCTCTCTCTCTCTCTTTCATTTTATCTTTGAAAATACGAAACAAAATAGAACCATATTTAAGTATACAACTATATAGCACAACCTAACCTATCTCTCTCTCTCTCTCTCTCTCTCTCTCTCTCTCTCTCTCTCTCAAAAAACCTCCCCACATTTCCGTGCCTTTTCGTACCCTCGCAAAATTGTAGGTGAACCTCACTTTCCCCAAAGCCCCTCTTCAACAACCCCAGACTGTGCTCTAATTCACCTTCTTAGTTTTGAAGATTCATGTTAGTAGCAGTAATGCAAATTCGATATTTCATTCTGACTGAAATTCAGAACAATGAAATGATAGGACACTTTCTACATAAATATTTATTATTATCATTGGCTGGAGTGCAAATCTTATTCTTACAAATTGATGAAGGAATCTGTGTTAGATTTGTTCATTATTATTACTATTTTTTTCTTTTTTTTTACATACGGATATTATGTACTCTTAAGAAAATTTTGGTTCTAAATATCGGATTTAGGAGATACGGTGCTTTCTGTCGTGTTCTGTGTTCCTTAGCTCTTTCAATGTGTCAATAATGCGTAGAAGCAAATATTAACTATACTCTGTTTTTTTCCATCTGTCCACCCGCCTGTGGTGTTTGCATATGGTAACACTGCATCCCGGGCTTTAGATAGTTACGCTATGTGTAAGTTTTAGGTAAATAAAAGGATATCTGGGTGTACATTTGCAACTGAAAAGTGTTTTAATAATTTACTGTATGCGAATTACACCGTTAATATTCGAAATAGGATATTGTTATTATTGTTGAATTTAAGCTGAATGTAACTATCTAAAGCCCGGGACGCAGTGTTACCATACGCAAACACCACAGGCGGATGGACAGATGGAAAAAAACCGAGTATAATAATCTCTCTCTCTCTCGCCAGAATGTAACCAAGGTCACCAACATTTTAAAACAGACTATCTGTGGTTTTATAATTAATTGGAACCTTACAAACTGTCGCAAAAAGCAGCTCGTTTATATTGAAGCACCTGGCACACACACACACACACACACACACACTCCGTCAGTTCACTGGGGAGAAATTCCTTCAGTTTGCTAAGACCGAAAAGAGAGTTTATGCAGATGCTAAAGACCGTTTAATAGACAGACATGCAGGCAGATGTTACCTCAACGCAATGAACCGGAGGATCTGTTTGAAGAGAAACTAAATTCAAACATGTAGAAGTTCGTGATCGTTACAGGCAACATTACCAATTCGTGATTATTATTCACTTTTATCTGCTGGGTCCACGATATCACCTTTACAGTTCGTTCTAGTTTTTCGTACCCTCATTATACAGCTAATTAGCTATAACCTCACCACTTTGGTAGGATTTTAATGACGGACAACTGTAATAATTGGCTTTTCATAAAATATTATTATTTTATTAATCAAACCTTATTATTATGTCTCCACGATTAATTTAATGAAAGTGAACCATGCTATATTTGAATCTCTACCTAGATTTACTTATTTCTTTGTTATTATCAGGACTATATACAGAAACGTAAGGTAGAGACTCGTGATTCTTAAGATGATTTTTTTACTGTTATTATTAGGCCTATAATAAGAGACGCAAGGAAGTGAACCATGATTTTTCAGATTTTTTTTATTGTTATCATTAGGCTTATAATAACGAAACCCACGGAAATGAACCACGACTTTTAAAAGATAATACGTCTTTTTATTTCATTGTTATAATTATTAGGCCTACAATAACGAAACCCAAGTCCTTGAAGATAAGTTGTCCTTTATCAGAAACGCGGATAAGTTGATGACAGGCACCAGTTGAGGGTGAGGGGGGGGGGGGGTGTGGTTGTTACGTATATGAGGGAAGGGCCTATATGCCCACAGCCTCCAAACCACAAACCGCACTTGTCCGCTCACTGGAGGGCAAACAATTGATGTATACCTCCAAATTGACGACGCTCCAAGAGTTTCACCCGAAGGCTACTGCCTTCAGGACAAGGTTATTGAAGAATGTCCATGAATGCTCTGTGCTCTCGAGTTTCATGGAGTTATTGGCACCTCTCTCTCTCTCTCTCTCTCTCTCTCTCTCTCTCTCTCTCTCTGGTTAAAGCGACAGATCTGTGGCATGAAGTCGCAAAATACATGAGTCTGCATCATGTGCATCCAATCTTCTTTGTCGGTTTTATCTATCTTTATTTTTTTTTTTTCAATTCTCCAGACTTTAATACAAGTCATCCAAAGTTATCAATATAGATAGATTTAGTTTGTGCATTTGTTTGTTTGTTCCTCTTTTCAATAAGATTTTCACCGCAACGCTCTCGACACTAGCAATTAGTCCTACTGCCGCTGCTATAGTGATTTCAATCATCTTATCTGTTTATATACGCGTCTGAGCTGTTATTCTATTTGTCTAATCAAAGTTATCCAAGAAACCGACGCCATTTCCGTTTCTGGACACTTCATTGTAACTCGAATCTAGCATTGCAAAATCACAAAACATGAAATTACTCTTCCAACTTAACCTTCACCATCCTACCGGCATCGCGCACCCTCCCCCCTTCCCCCAAAAAATAATAACAAAAAATCCATCAGCAAAACCAAATTCCTTTCAATCTGAGTAGCCGTGAAGCCGTGAAGGCCGACTTGCTGGAATGCTTAGAGTAATAACCATGGATTATTTCCAGCCCAGATGCCATCAACAGTCTACAGATATGATACGCAGACTGTCAACCCGGTATCAGACGCGAGCTATCCCGTGTTTCCGGCGTGACGCGTCCAAACTTTTCGGTGGAGTGGAATCCAGAGGAAGTTGTTTGTCCTGATTTTTCAAAACATCATTCGTGTTTTTGTGTGTTGCAGAGGCATCTCTCTCTCTCTCTCTCTCTCTCTCTCTCTCTCTCTCTCTCTCTGCGAAATGTTAGGAATTAATACGGTCATGATATTTTTTAAAAGCATGACCTGTTTCAGAGTCTCTCTCTCTCTCTCTCTCTCTCTCTCTCTCTCTATGATGAAACAGTGGAAATGTTAGGAATTAATACGGTCATGATAATTTTCAAAAGCATTACCTGTTTCAGAGCTCTCTCTCTCTCTCTCTCTCTCTCTCTCTTTCCGTTAATTAATCAAGTAATTAGTGGCTAATACCTCAACGATGCTTTGTGCTCCAAACGCAAAAAAGGTGTAAATGAACTCAAGGAATTCGTAGCTTATAATCTTTCGGCAAATTCAAAGACAGAGCGAGCTAACTCAACCGTAATAATCTAAAATGACTCTCATTTTCCCGAGGTTCATCTGTTTTACCCAAATTAACCTCTGTCTGTCTCTCTCCACCAAACGAAGATTCACCAGCGGCGGTTAATTTGGCTGAAGGTCGCTTATACCAGCACGGGCTCTTGCCCAAAGATGGAAGTCAAAGATGGATGGAAGTACGTGGTGAGATGTTTTGGAATTCTGGACTAACCCACCTAGCAGAGAAGTGGTCTTCTAGAGCAGGGGTTTTCAACCTTTTTTTTTCCCATGTACCTTGATGGTATTTTCCCCCATATGCCCTTGAGGGAATTTGTATTTCGATATACTTAACTATAACTTATAAAGAATTCCATACAAAAGTCAATTTTTTCATAATTATTTACCTCTGGCTATGCAGTGAATTTTCAAGGTTATGGTACTGAGCTGCAAAAACAGAATACATTATTTTTACATCGGCTGCAAGAGAGTTCATGAAATGGCTGAATTGAAGGTCGACGTCTACATTCATTCAAGACCCATGGGGGGCGCGTACCCCCTGGCAGGCTCTTGCGTACCCCCTACGGTATGCGTACCCCAGGGTGAAAACCCTTGCTCTAGGGCAAACCGATAGGAGATAGAAAACCGAATTAAACTAAAAAAAATAAAAACGCAACTTCATGTAAGTATGAAGGGGCAAAAATACAAAGACAAGAGAATTAAATAACATGGGGACAAGTAATAAATATAGATCTCAACCACAGGCCCAAGTCCGAATCCTGGCGGGGATAGAAACACTCACCACTTTGGAATTCGTTATTCCCAATTGTGCAGTGAATTCGATATTGAGCGATAATTACAACTTTAAAAATAATATGAATAAAAATATATTCATGTTAAAATTAATTATTACAAACCATATATATAATTATTAAATTACATATATAGATAGAAATATAAAATAATATAATCTATATACATGACTATATAATTTAAAATTGGAAATAGATATAATATCATACAATATATATATATGTATATATATATTATTATATATATTATCATATATATTAATTATATAAATACATATACATCTAGATATAAATATATATAGATTCTATACACTACATATAAAAATTGAATAAATAATATATTTACATCTTTATTACGATATAGATATATATAACATATACATACATAGAAAAATATATAAATATATAAAGATATACATATACTAGTATATATATATATACACATATAATGTATAGATATATATATATATATATATATATATATATATATATATATATATCATATAAGTATATATATATATATATATATATATATATATATATATATATACACGAATATAAAATATATAAAAACTGTATAAAAAAGGAGGAATCCAGGTGAGGAATTTACGAAACTCACAGCGATGATAATGTGAGGCGTCAGCAGAGGAAGTAGTGATTACGAGCTCGAGGAAGCAGCCAAGGGGAGAGGAAATACGTAGTGGGAAGGGAGAGGGATTTGGGGGAAAGGATGGAAGGGAGAAACGAGACAAGAAGGGGGGAAAAAGGATTAGAAAAGGATAAAAAAAAAAGTAGGAGAATGCCAGCAAAACATAATGAGGAATTTTACCAAGAAATGGGCGAGTGGAGAAATCTTATAAGTGATATTCAATATAATTAATATTGATATTTATGTAAATTCTATACTAGTAAAGATACATATAAGTTAAATAAGTTATTAATATACATATGTATGCACTAAAGTGAATTTGAAATGTTTGTATGATATATACAATATATATATATATATATATATATATATATATATATATTATATATATATATATATATATCTATATATATATATATATAGTATATATATATATATATATCTATATATATATATATATATATATATATATTTATATATATATATATATATATATATATATATATATATATTATTATATATATATTCAAGCGCACAACTCATGAGACGGCAATCAGCGCAGCCCCATTACCATAAGCGAGTCTTTCATGAGGCCGCGCTTGCACGCGCGCAAGCATGAGAAACAATCTCCCATGAGTCAGGAGAACCTCGGGAAACGTGAGGTTCCAGCGCCTAATAGCACCTATTCTGAGGTCCCGAAAACATTGAAAAAGTTGCCAGAGTTCTTTTAGGGCCATATTTGGCTTTCCGTTTTTTTGTTCGTAACCTCTGACTAAAAATAGCTTTCGAAAACGAGTATTTATGGCTGAAAAAGATCAAAATATTTTTCCCTTTCATTTTTTAAACTCAGCTACAATTAACTTTCGAAGACGAAATTTTTCGGAGATAGAGAATGGAACTTTCATGCACTGGAGTTTGTTGCAAAAGGGGAGCAAAACAGGAACAGATTTTTACCTTGGGTCACATTACGTTTAACTAATTAAAGTTGGTAGATGAAAACGGACGCATCCTTCGAGATTCAGAGTTAAGTCAAGTTAAGTATATCTTAGTTTAACCAGACCACTGAGCTGATTAACAGCTCTCCTAGGGCTGGCCGAAGGATTAGATATATTTTACGTGTCTAGGAACCAATTGGTCACCTAGCAACGGGACCTACAGTTTATTGTGAGATCCGAAGCACATCATATCGAGTTAAGTAAAATATGAGAAAAGCATACACCATGTCGCAGATATATACACCTACTTTTCATTTTAAAAATATGGAGAACATAGACTGCAATTAAGAAGCATAAGATGAAACTTTAGAAATAAAAGCAAGAAATTGTTCTTTACACTTAACTTTTATCGAGGCATCACACATGGTTTTTAAGTGTTATAAACTGTACATTAAAAGAAAGATTATCAAATTAATATCATAACTTTGAAATCAGACAAGTGCGAAAATAGGCTTTATCTTACTGAAAAACTTGAAAAGTGTACTCAGTTAATTTTTACTATTTTTTCCTGTCTTGACGTCTGTGATTAACGAAGATTGCAAGAGAGCTATTCCTGTATATCTTTATTGTTTTTTTATTACCTCAACCAAAAATAAAAACAGAAAAAATCACAGGATAGAATTGTGTTTAAAGCTAAAACCTCTAACAGATAAAATGTCAGTTTTCTCTGAGAGAAATCTTGCGTAATTGGGACTTCTGGTGATACTTATTAAATTCCGTTAATACAATAAATATAATGTCTTTTACAACTAAGTAAACATGTCATGTTATTATTTTTTATTTTTGTCTGCGTTTTCTACTAGAAATCAGAAATCATCAGTTATTTGCGCCATGTTGCTGTTTATTACCTTCTACGCAATCACAACAAATAAAGAAATTTGAAGCATTTCTCTTTACAAATGACAAGTTTGTCATTTCGACCACACACATATATACATACATACATACATACATACACACACACACACACACACACACACACACACACACACACACACACACACATATATATATATATATATATATATATATATATATATTATATATATATCGGAGGGGAATTATAATTGATAATTAGTTCATCTCGCACACATTCATATATATATATACATATATATATATATATATATATATATATATATATATATATATATATATATAAATATATAAAATCTTATTTCCATATCGAAAACCACATTTCTGCTTCACCCTCCGTAATTCTATACACCCTCCTACAATTTTTTTTCTCCCCTCCTCTCTCGAAGAAGAAAAGAAAACATCATTCATGCATACCAAGAGACAGAAGAATCTTGTTCAGAAAATCAGAAAGTGGAAAAAAGGTCTTGCAAAAGAAAAAAATGCATGGAAAGTTATAGAACTAAAAAGTAAGATAGAAATGCAGAAAAAAAGATTATACAATCAAAAGAAAATGAAAAACGGGACTTGGAAGAAAAAAACCCTATTAAAATATATCAGCAAAACCCCAAACTATTATACTCATATGCGAAGAAGATGAATAAAAGAAGAATAGAAATAGGCCCTCTGAGAATTGAAGGGAGATTAACGAATGAAAAAAAGGAAATTTGCAACATACTGGCAGAACGATATAAGAAGAGGGATCACCTAGAATAGATAATGAAGATAATGATATAGAAGTAAGGGATGAAATAGTGAATATTTAGCTGACATAGATATTAATGAAGCTGATATTGTGCAGGCTAATTAATGAAATTAAAAATGGAGCTGCTGCAGGGCCTGATGGAATTCTGCTATTTGTTAAAGAAAGTAGTTCATTCTATCGCAAAGCCACTTGCAATATTATTAAGACAAAGTGTAGATACAGGCAAGATATATGATGAGCACAAATTAGCGTATATTACCCCTACTTTCAAAAGTGGATCAAGACTAGAGGCAAGTAATTATAGGCCTGTGAGTCTAACATCACATATAATGAAAGTGTATGAAAGGGTAATGAAGAAAAATATTATGAAACATTTTAATAAAAAATAATTTGTTTAATAAAAGACAAACATGGTTTCGTACCCGGAAAAAAGTACACAAACCCAACTGTTTAGTCCACCGTGAAAACATATTCAAAAAAATATGAAAAGCGGAAATGAAACAGATGTGGTTTATTTAGACTTTTGCAAAAGCTTTTTGAATTTAGTAAGACTTGAAGAAACTGCAACTTTGAATATTTTGTATTTATGAAAGTACGTATTGTAATTTTGTGGCCAATAAATCATTCTATCTCTCTATCTATCTATCTATCTATCTATCTATCTATGGATGAGTTCACGATAATAATAATAATAATAATAATAATAATAATAATAATAATAATAATAATAATAATAATAGTAACATAATGATGATGATGATCATAATCATCATTATAATTATCCTAATAATAATAACAACTGATTTTGATGAGGGGGGAGTGCCACATCTTGGATTTCTTTGGGTAAGCAAATGAGAAGAGGAAGGTGTTGGTTTCCTGTGATGATTAACAACCAATTATCAGTCATTAAAAAGTCGAACAATTATTATCTTCCAAAGCCCATTGCTTTCACATCATGTAAAAAGTCGATCTTTTCCACCTCAGGTCAATTTAGGATTAAAGTTGAATGAGCATCCTTATTGCAGGGTCAACTGATCTTGAGCAGGGATGTCAATAATATCGAAATTAAAATTAGCAAAAAACTAAACACTAATTCATCACAAACATTTATCATTATTACCATTACCATTATCATTAATAAAAATTGTCACTCACTTGGGAACCATCAAATAAAATCAATACAAAGAATATGAATATATTTTAATCAATAAAGATATAGTTACGTAAACACATAAACAACTACGTCAAACTAACTCAATGGGACATTGAATATATGTAATAAATACAGAGCTAGGTTAAACTACCATAAAATTAGGGAATTAGTTACGCACAAGCCCCCAAGAGAGAGAAAGTGGATCTTATAAATATTGTATGAGTGGTTTCACCGCGATGGAGTGAGGATTATCTCGTCGAGGCCTTTCTTTTTTTTTTTGTTTATTTTTTCCTCTCTTCTCCCTCACTCCATCCCAAACTGCTACCCACAACAGTCATCTAACAGCCTGATACATAATTCACACCCTAGGTCGAAATAGGCCTTAAAATACCTATAATAAACACACATACGTTTATCTTCCCTCCTCGTCAGATCGAGAATCGAACGTTGGCTAGTCAGTTGTAGGCTGAACGTACTACCACCAGAGAGAGAGAGAGAGAGAGAGAGAGAGAGAGAGAGAGTTTTAAATGTTAGTTATGAGCCTTTCATTCAAAACCTGTCACTTTTACTTTTCCTCCTTCCTGCGTAAACTCATCTAATCCAATCACGCCTTCAACGCGACGGAACGGATTAGGTCCAGTTATGAAAACCAACACAAAAGAGCTCAGGGAAGCAATGATTACGTTTAAAACTCAATTTCATTTTCGTGCATCTCTCGCTCGCTTGTTTGCAAGATGCAGATTCTGGCTCCATCTCTGCCTGTGCCCCTCTTAGAAAATTAGACCACCAACAAAATAGTAATTAATTTATTTATTAACATTTATTTTATATATTTCATTTATTCTACTTTATCTTGAAATTTCACTCATTTATTCATTTTAACATAAGACTCGGTAACCGAAAGAGGTAAGTCAAATTATTTTACTTTACCTTAAAATTTCACTCATTTATTCATTTTGACATAAGACTCAGTAACTGAAGGTCAGTCAAATTATGTTAACTGGTTAAAAATCATGAATTTTTATCAAGTTTCATTCTACAAGGCTAATGAAAGACCAGGTTACTGGGGCCTTCGGTTGCGTGACGGATTTGACATCTTTTAATATATCCTTATATGTGGCGACGGGTGACAAGGCATATTTAATGACCTAGAGAGAGAGAGAGAGAGAGAGAGAGAGAGAGAGAGAGAGAGAGAGAGAGAGATACGAAAAAGTAACTTTCTTACTTCCACAGCCAAGCTCTAAAATTCTCTTTTTTACTTCTGTTCTTCCTGACTCTATAGCCTTCCTTTCCTTGCGAGGCAGATCGATCGCTTCCTTGACCGTTTTTTTTTCTCTCTCTCTTCGAATATAGGCTATTTAAGGGCTCTAGGTTTCTTTCCCTATTGCTCTTTGCATGAAAAAAAGTCGCCTACAGAGAGAATCGATTAGAGGAAATGACAACTGTTTAGATTCAAGTGGCCTTATACCAGCATGGACCCTTTTCAAAAGGGGCGCATACGCATGCGTGATAAGGTGTGAAAGGAAGCGAGAGAAGGTGTGGACCCATAGACACTACCAACCAAACGAGACGAAAAAACGAAGATAAACTATGGCAGCTTTTATTGCTGCGAAATTTGGGTATCATAACTCAGATTATGAATGAAAAACTATGACAAATACCTTTGTGGTTTACGAAAATTTTGGACAAATGATTAACAAAAATTCGTAAATTCGAGTAAAATTCCGAGCTCAAATGTGGTTATTTACCTTTGATAATATTCTTACAAATTTGGCTGAGTTATTGAAAATTTCAGACAAACTACCGGTGCCAAAATCCATAACTTTAGCTGTGACTGAGGACCCAAAGGCACCCACATCTGCAAAAAAAAGCAACCTGAATTCTAATTAAGATTAATTTTACAATAATCAAGTGAAAACACAGCCAGGACCTTCCACGAAATGTAGAACATTTGACGAAAAAAAAATCTAAACCAATTGCACTTACAGCGTTGCACAATTTTAGTTAAAATTTCATGCAAATCTACTCTACCCTTTAAAAAAAATCTGTTCAATGAATACATTTCCATACTCTAAAGAGAAAGTTAGTGGCTTTCTCTTTTTCCCCGGAATGCTAAATATCGTAGAAGAAGCCTACAATACAGCAGACATCCCTGAGAGGTACGATACTCACAACGTCTGAGTAGGTGACTGGTCTGACCTCGGGGCACCTCAAGGGAAATGACGGCCTTAGACAACAAACAAATCACTGAACACTGACGGATCGAATTAATGAATATATACATACATGCATACTTACACACATGAACGTTGATATATATATTATATATATATATATATATATATATTATATATATATATATATATATATAGATATAAGGAACGCTCGCCAACGTAATACATTGTTATATTCATTGGTTAACTGTACTACATTCATGCATTTATTAATGATTATATAAACGTATCTTAAACGCGCGCGAGCAAACATACACACATATATATATATGTGTGTGTGAGTGTATGCGTGTGCGCTTGTATAATATATTCATATAGCAATATATAAATGCATAAATGCAGTAAAATAACCAATAAATATAACAGTGTATAATTTATGATGGAGAGCTTTACTATTGATATACGTGCAGAGAGAGAGAGAGAGAGAGAGAGAGAGAGAGAGAGAGAGAGAGAGAGAGAGAGAACATCCCGGAAAAGAAACGTAAGCATAATCGCGAAAACAGGAAGTAAGCCTTCGAGCATTAAAACTTGTAATTACGAAAGAACAACGCATGACAAAAGTGCTTGAAAAATGACGCCTTGCAAAGCATAAGGCAAAGAACTTTACAGACTTTGTATTTCGATCTTTTCTCGCAATTCTTTTGTTTGTTTCTCCAATTCTTTCGTTCCCTTTGTCGCCATTCGTTATCCGATTCTTCCTGTGGCTTTACTCGATTCGCTTTCTCTTTGTTTGTTCCTTTTCCTGTTTTCACTTCGATATTGCTAAACCTCCTATCCTTTCTCTGTACCTTGTCGCATGTTCCTTTAATCATTCCTTTTCTCTTTTATCTCTAGGCTTTAACTCCTCATTCCCTTCTCCACATTGGTAATTAATTTCTCCTCCGCTCCTTTTTCTCAATTTGTTTTTTGGCCTGTGCGTGAAAGCAGCAATTTCGTCGACCGCAACACTCATTAACATTTTAAAGTCTGTCAAGAGTTGTCAGATGGAATGTATCTCATTCTCAAAAGGAAAAAAAAAATTACTATAAAACAAAATTTAAACTGGATAAAAAAAAAACACACAAAAAAGGATTATTTCTCTTGTCGACACCTTAAGGACTATTTCACCGATTATAAGTCAAAGAAAATATTAAAATTTAAAAATAAAATTAATAGGATTATTTTCATTGTCCAATTCATAATTATAAGGTGGATTTTAAGCAAGCATTATTTTGCATATTTTTTTTATTCTAAATGAATGAAATGATTCGCAAAATATTTCAGCAATTATATGACATTTAAGCAAATATTATTTGGCATATTTCTTGAAAATTCTAAATAAATTAAATTATTTACAACTACTCCAGCAGTTATAAGACAAAGAGGAATATTCAGAGCCTTTACATCCGTGTTGTTCGTTTACCTTGTAATCATAACAAAAAATCTGTACAAAAGATGCATAAAAAAATCAACAAAAATAACCAGGCTGAGGTAGTTTGTATTTTAAATTTGGCCATCATTCCAGCATAAGAAAAGAAATTGAATAAAAAAAATACGAAATAAATTTAATTTTAAAATGAACATCCACTGAATCTGCAAGAAGACTTACTTGCCCTCTGAAAGGAAAAGAATCAAGTCTCGAATACAAAGGAAGTCGAGCGACGGCGTCTTGGCTTTTTACACCAGAAAATAATCTTTTCTGGACCAGTTTCCAGGTCTCCCCCACCCACAAACATCGCCCTCCCCCTACCCCTCCTCCCCTCATCCCCGAGACGCCCTGGACCAACACCCATAAGGCGACGGGATAATCATTGACCACTCCATGGCAACATGCAATGAGAGACCGAGTAAAAGGTCAACTTCTTTTTATTTTTTATTCTTTTTTTTTAAGGTAAAAGTTGACTCTTGACAATATCGTTCATTTAAAGCCTCATTTCTGAATGCTATTTGGAAATGGGATGTTCTGACAGTGTCTCAATGTCGTCCTCCTACGGAGAGAAATAGGCTAAGGTCGTTGGGGGACTTGGCGAGATTTAATGATCCACGGAAACTCGACGATGGATTATGACAGGAGTTAAAATAAAACCGAATGCAATTAAATTCATCGAATAAAACAATAAAAAAATAGTTTATCACCTAACAAAATCACACTAACTCCATGACTAATAATTTTCTTGAAAGTTATATCATCTTCAAATTATCAAAACGGACCTGACAAAAAGCAATTCATGACTGAAAGGAGTCTGACAATTTAATTCAAGTACATCTAGTCAATATAAAAAAATCAAGTATATTAGGTAAAAAAAAAAAAAACATAAGATATGTACTAATGGACATGAACCATTAGCATTCATAATGTATCTGCAACATATATGCTACTGCTACCTCTCTCTCTCTCTCTCTCTCTCTCTCTCTCTCTCTCTCTCTCTCTCCTTCTGAACTTCTTAATACCAAAGCCTCACCAACACCTACCTTCCTTCACTCGCACACTCGAAAGAACCACGCCCTGAAAACACATAAATGTTAGCCCCTCCTTCCCCCCCCCCCCCCCACCCCACCCACCCACCCAACCCACATTCCACATTGCAAGACAACATCCTGCAACATAAATTTTTTCTCAATCATAAATTCTCTCAACATCTTCAATTACTCACAAGTTTTTATAATTATAAAATTTGCAGAGGGAAAGGCTCTGTATCTCATGTCATGTGCGTTTTATATTCACTCCTAATTCATTCTTTAAATTTCTCTTTAAATGACTGATTGGTAAGGAATGGAACATCAAATTTATAAAATTAAAATTCTAATGTGTTTTATACTTATCAGTTGAGAAGAGAAATAGACATAAAGTACTTCAAAGGCAGGAATTTATACTTTACTACTAAACCACATGTGTTCTGCTTTGGTTATGTAATGCAAAATAACTTTTTAATGTAAATAGATTTCCACAGCTATCAGTCCTTCCCCTTCATAAAGAGGTTGTTATATATATATATATATATATATATATATATATATATAT
>NC_087221.1:25544466-25554466 GCF_015104395.2 Macrobrachium nipponense
AAAGTGATTCCCTTCCCATGTCACTTTCCAGTAGCCCACTTCCTCTTCCATCTTTTGTGTTCCTCCTCGGCCTTTCCTCCTTCCACAGCCCCTTCCAAGTAGCCTCCATCTCCTACATCACTTCGATGTCAAGTCTGCCATTTCTGGAAAGGGGACTGCCTCCCATATCACTTTCAAGTAACCACCAGGTCTTACCCTTTTCAGTTCTCTTCTGTGTTCTCCCCTCAACCTTTCTTCCTTCCTTAACCCCTTCCAAGTGGCCTCCATCAACTCCAACTTCCATTACTCCGAAAGCAAGTCTTTCACTTCCAAATGGTTACGCAGGAACCATTCTTCCAGCACCCATTCTTCCAGGAGGTCGCTAAGACTTCCCGTTTCCAGTTGCGCGATGGTGCGGCCAAGCACACCTGTGAGAGCTGTTATCCTGCGCTCTCCATTCACGCCATTCTCCCTTTCAAGCACGCACTTACCTGCCTACCTGCTCGACCATGCAAGCAAGCATGGAAGGGCCAAGACTCCAGCAGGTAGCTGCAAAGGGGTTCTTGGCTTCCTTCTTGAGATGTTTCATTGCTCAATGGATAAAGCACAGAACCCAGTTCTCGGATAACGTCTTCGTAGACTCGACGGCACAACCACTTTTTATTACAAATGTTGCAAGCACATCATGCATGAGTCTGCTTGCTTTTTTTACTGGCAGTCTGTCTGGTTGATATTATGTGAAATCGGTTTTAAAATTTGCCCATACTTTACTAGTTCACAAGGAGATCAGCGGAGAATTAGATTCACGCACGTTTATGTAGGCAAATGTATTAACAAGAAATCATACATAACATCAAACAATATAATTATACGATCATACAATATATATGAGTGTTTGACTTTATTCGTAAGCATACAATATACACATTTAACATAAAAGATAACTGTAACATCAGACGTCATCATGAAACAGGAACTTTATATACTTTGACAACGAGACAAATATATTGATATTCAACACAAAAGAAAATGAATCAAATAAAAGAGAAAAATCTCATTCACAACACACGAGCAATGACTTTCAACCCAGAGAAGTGTAGAAATGCTGAGAAAATTGTCACTGTTTCATGAACTTTTACCTTGACCTCTAGCGCGTTGCCACCCCATTTTCAGTCAATTTTTCACGGTCTAAAGTCACATAAGAATAGATAGTATTTCAGGTAATTAAATGAACCTACATACATACGTACGTATACATAGTTTCCTCTGTTGCCACAACTGCAACCTCAACGGACGAAAGTTTTAAAATAGAAAATCGATACAAAGTAGCAGTTTTACAGCAAGGCACTTTCTGGCATCTTTTTTCATCTTACCACTAAAAGCTACTCTAAAAACCTTTTTTTTTTTTTTTTTTGTTTTTTTTTTTTTTTTTTTTTTTGTTTTTTTACATATTAATGAAAAATTTAATCATCACACCCACTATCCGTGATTCCAATTAAGCCCCAAGATTAGACAAATAATGGCTACTTGGAGTAAAGTTTATATAAAATATGACCACCAAGTCTGACTCCCTGGTGCAAACTTTAGCAGCAAGATGCTAAATAAAATCCTTTGCCGTCTCATCTCTATAAATCGTGTTATGGTTCGCAAAGTATTGTAATTTAGTCAGGAAGAAGAAATTCTTTTGGAAATTGTGGAAACTGCGATGACAGAAATTTCTGGTTTCCAATGAAGCGTCCAAGATTATATGATCACTTTCTCTGTTTTCAAAGGAGAGACTCTCTCTCTCTCTCTCTCTCTCTCTCTCTCTCTCTCTCTCTCTCTCTCTCTCTCTCTCTCTTCTTTGTTACTATTTTTCGCGTGTCTCCCTTTGTCAGCTTTTGTCTCTCAATCTCAACTTTACTCAAATCCTCTATAATATCCTTGGCTATTACTTTTTTGTGTTTCCCTTCCCCAATCTCTCACTCTGCTTTACTTGAATCATCTTAAATTTCTCCTGCTATTATCACTTTTCGTGTTTCCTCTGTGTGTGTGTGTCTGTGCTAACAACTTCTCGTAAATGAGCTCCCTTCTGTAATCTAAAGTCTATCTAGCATGTATTTTTACCTCTCTCTCTCTCTCTCTCTCTCTCTCTCTCTCTCTCTCTCTCTCTCTCTGTTACCATTTCTCACAAATGAGCTCTGTCATGTAAGCTAAGTCTATCTAGCCAGTATTCCTCTCTCTCTCTCTCTCTCTCCTCGCATTCCTCTATCTCTCTACCCGTCTCTCTCTCTCTCTCTCTCTCTCTCTCTCTCTCTCTCTCACTCCTTCATACGGAATAGTTCCCTCATAAAAGCTTAACCTTCCCTTCTTACTTGCTCAATTAAGATCTTGTATGAAGCTTCCTATTACATGAAAATGTATATATATCATATTCTTGTTCTACAGCTGCACTTTGGTTGATCATGTAGTGGACTACGTTAAAGGTTTCAAGTTACATTTTCTATACGAGTTTAAATTATTCTTAACTGTTCCTCTTATGTGGGTATTTACTTGTATACTTCCTTACTTAACCAGAATTTTTATTCACTTTATCCTGAGAAATTCTTTGTATACTCGGGATTTTCATGCTATTTCTTACCTCATGTATTTTCTAAATCTATTATCTTCTGCTATCGGTTTTCGTGTCTGTGGTCATTTAGTTAATTGACTCCTGATTTGATATTCTCTGTTTTCTCCCTTCTTGCTTGTCTATAGAGAAAAAAAACTGTTAACAGCTTCCATTATTTCTGCTACCTTTTATGCTTTTCATTTTATAGAATAACATTTACAAATTATTAAAATAAAAGAAGTTCCAACTGCATGACATCCTCCGGGAGGCTGTTTCTTCTTTCAATTCAAATAACTTTTTTTTTTACCAACTGATCATCAAACTGACCGACACTCTCCTCCCTGCCCACTAACCTTACCGATGACCTCAGTTCGCGAGTAATGAAGCAGAAGTCAAGATAAGCCTGCACGCTCCTAAACATACGGACGTATCTCCTTTCCATTCAAATACCCTTTTTTGGACCAACTGGCCCTCAAGCTGACCGACACCCTCCCTGCCCACTGCCATGACAGATGACCTCAGTTCGCGAGTAAGGAAACAGAGGTTATATTATAAGCTAGCAAGTACCTCAACATATGGACGCATCCTTCCACCGAATTGCCATTTTGTCACCCTATGACATTCCAGTCGGCCTCAACACCTGACATTTCTCTCTGCATACCAATGATCCGGCCTAAAACTGCAAACCCACCCTTGTTGCCAACCCTCGCAGAGCATACCTGTGCATAAATAACCCTGCAACACCCACGCGGGAGGCAGGCAACACCGTTAATCACCTGAGGGTGGATTGGAAAAAAACCCAAAAAAAAAAAACACGAAGGCCTTGCTTGCCTCAGCCTGAAAGAGAGAGAGAGAGAAAAGAAGAAAAAACCCGCATCTCGTATTCAGGAAACATACTTACAAGCAAGAGGTGAATGTTTGGTTGATTTAATTTCTTTTAATATTCGAAATCTTCGCTCACAGTTGCTGAAATGAAACGAGTGGTACTATATTGACTGACTGACAGATTAATTTTGATAACTTTACTGTGCCGTCGCAATTATTATACTCACCGACAATCAAAACATTGCAGTATTTACTATGACAGTTCACCGCACAGAAATCCAAAATGACAAAAATTGCAAAAACGCTAAAAACATTTTATCAATATTGCAGTATCAAATAATATTGCGCATAGAGGAAAAAAAAACTTAAATATTTTTCCCAGGCAACGCCTTCCTTACGTCCCGTGCAAACCTGTTAGTGCTCCCCTATAATTACAATAATCAACCTGGTAATAACTAAGGCGGCAATAATAAACACTGATATCTATTCTTGGCAAGTAGCAATCTTGCTTAACCTAACCTTGAGAGGCATGTGATCAAATCTTGAAGGAGATCTGGGAACCAATGCACACATATATATGCACATACTGCACGTGCAAACATACACATCACATATACGAGTATATATGTATATATATATATATATATATATATATATATATATATATGATATATATATAATATATATGTGTTAATATAAAAATATATAATATATATACACAACGTATATATATATATATTATATGTATGTGTGTGTGTTAATATAAAAAAAATAACACACACACACATATACGAGGATATATGTATATATATATATATTATATGTGTTAATATATATAATATATATACACAACGTATGTATATAATATATATTATTATGTATGTGTGTGTTAATATAAAAAAATATAATATATATATATATATATATATATATATATATATATATATACATATCTATATATGTGTGTGTGTGTGTGTGTACACATAAGAAAATGTGAAATCACCAATGTGTAAATACGCATGCATATAAAAAGACAAAACTATTTTATAAATCGCAATCAAGAGGTTGAAAGTTCATCTTTCACATAAAATTATGCCTGCATGTTACGAATGCACCATGATATGATATGAAATGCACAAACATATGATATGCACAAACACATAATAAGAATAAACACGCTTTTTCACTGCAGAACATTATCTCACTTCACCGTCTATTATCTTGCTTCTTTTAATCTTTATTCCCTTCATTTCTTTATTTTTTATGTCCCTGTGTTGATAAGCCTATCAGGCAGCCAACCCCATCGGCCTCCCCTTAAACAAAAAAGAAAACTAGCAAATTACTCACACAACAGATGACTAGAGCATATGAGCAAACGAACGCACACGATGCAAACGTGCAACTACATGCAACTAAGACCGCTGGATACGCACGAACGCCACACGGTCTGCGCACGCGCAACTTGGTACGCATGGGCAAGCACTGGTTAGACTTCTTGTAATTTACGCATTTCGTAGAAAGCGTATCCATCTGCCTATGGCGGCGTCTGTCAAACACTGATTACGAGGAAAAGGTTTTATTTATTTATATAAAAAAAATCACAATAAATTTAGAAACAGAAGAGAAAACTCAAATAATAATGACAATTATTTTTATTATATTATTAATATTACGACAGCTACACCATAAAAACCTAATCTGAGACTCATATATAAGAAAAAAATTCCAATCACTCGAATATATAATTAACCCCAGAACGCGAGCGGTCGTGAATGAAAAGATTTCTCTCGTGTCACTCGCTAATTAGTCGTTACACTTGGAGCGAACAGGCGCGTTCATTTGGTTCAAGGTTGAGCGGGAAAACGTCACGATGCAGTTTGCGTCTCGACGCATTTCACGATGGAAAGCATCTCCTGTTGTCAGCTAGTGAAAGCAGATGCATCGTTTAGATACATATTTGCTACATATATGTGAACGTATACAAGTATGTATAGGGTGTGTCGTGTCAAAATATATATATATATATATATATATATATATATATATATATATTATATATATGTTTATATAATATTATATATATATATTATATATTTATATATATATATATATATATATATATATATATGTGTGTGTGTGTGTGTGTGTGTGCGTGTGTGTGTGTGTGTGCGTGTGTGTGTTGCATGAATTGATCATAACAGTAAGAGAATGTCATCAACCACAAACCAAACACACACACACACACACACACAAACACAAACACACACACACGCACACGCACATTCAAATTATCATAGAAAACCATTAGCCGAGCCCCTTAAGGTCGAATATGTACAGTAAGTTCCAGAAGTGAAGCGACAAATCTCAGAATTGATCGTAATTCTTTAGTAAACTCGTGGGGTTGCCAGTTAGTATGTTTTATTCCAATTATTGTCATACTATTTATCTGATAATACGTTATCAGTGATTAACTGTATAAGCGCAGAAATTATTCCCCAGTGAATGATCAATGTTTAGTTCAATAATTGTTTGTCAAAAGAAAAAAATTTTTCCCCAAAGAAAACATCTGCGGCTCTCAAAGTGTGATATCAAGTGTTCACCATTGAGTGGCAGCAGGAACCGAGTGGCATAAAGCATTGGCCTAATATTGTAAATCAACTTTCTACTTTTATAGCGTTATATCAAAAGTTATTATGATTTCTTTTGATAAAGCACAGAGAAGTTTAGCATACTGATTAAGTGAAATATAAATAAGACACAAGTTGGTGTAAAAACAAAAAAACGAAATCCAAGTTATAATGCACGTTTAGCATGGTTACATGGTTAGACCTATTTTCAAGAATCAAGGAAATATATTTTCCAGCTTGTTAGTTATAATTTCATCGAATTCTCAATTGTGCAAATTTTTGCATGTGAGGGTCGCACCAAACAAGTATTTTCGTAGGTTTCCACTTTTTTTTGTTTTTTTTTTTTTTTCAGTGCATAAGTGAGACTGTTCTTGTCCATACGATCCGGAGTGTGGAATAGGCTTGGGTGAGCATTATTTTAATTCGAGTATCTACTTTATGCTCTCTCTCTCTCTCTCTCTTCTCTCTCTTCTCTATCCTCTCTCTCTCTCTCTCTCTCTCTCTCTCTCAGGACCTTTTATCTAGTCAGGAATAACCAGAGGTCTGTTTTAAGAAATCAAGCACTAGGCCTATTGGGTCATGCTTCGGGTGCTTCTTTAATATTTATATATAAAATATATTATATAGATATATATATATATATATATATATATATATATTATATATATATATATATACCCCAAAAAGTCATTAAATTTCTGTTATACAATAATGCTTGACTGGATTGAACTGATTACTGGTTGTCCGTGGAAATATGAATTGGGTGATATCACTCTCTTAGTATGATACGCCCACTTACGCAAATTCAGTCGTAAATTTCACGGTTGGAATATGATTCGAAGATTTGAGGTAAAAGGTTGAAGTGAAAAAGGTGGAGATAGTATTGTGGGTATAGGTAGAGATAGAGGGGGGTAGGGGGTTGTTGGGGTCTGTCGTCTCCCTACTTAACCAGGTGGTATTATTACGGGTGTTCTGGTTGCTTGTGACCGTCTTCTTATTTTTTTTTGTATAGCGAGTCTGTTTCCCAAGTGCAAGGACAGGTCCTGGTATCGGTCCTGAAGGATCTATCTTTGCCTAAATAACAGACAGTGGCCCTGCATTGTAAGCCTTGCAATGCCCGGAACTAGGCCTAGTCACCTGAAGGTAGCAGCAGCAGTTAGAGCTTTCTCGAGGATAGTGTTTTATGCTCGGTCCTAGAAGCTAGAATCAGAACTACCACCACACCCAACTTCTCTATTGAATCTAGGTGCATTCAGGTTGATTATGTTTAATGTCGCGGAGATTTTCCCTTTACATTCTATTGATACTTGCACGGTTTTATGCATATTCGCTAAAATAATTGATAATACACTATGTATTAAATATTTGTTTCCACATTGCTCGAAATATACATTGGTAATGTTGGTAATCTTGTGTTGAACGAGAATTTCAAAGTTGTTTCGTTTATATAGTTTGAAGTAATTACTATACTTTAAAAATAATTACTTTTACCGTAATTTTTTCTTATGATTGTTATAAATATCATAGATTTGATATTTGTGCATCATATGTTAGCTTATTTTGCTTGATAGAGCTTTCACTGTAGAGAAAAAATAATTTTTTTCAGCTACGAGTTATAGTTGCCAGTTAGTGAATTCGAACGAAATCCTCTGAAATTTGTAGCTTCAGTTTTGGAACTTACTGTACATGACTGCGCGCGCGCGAGAGAGAGACGGCAGCCCGTCTCGGACCAAGCCCGGACCAATACCTTGCATGGCGGGTCTTGCATTTTTACGCCCATTCAAGGCGAGTGAGACTTCAAAAGTTGGATTAGGGGCATTTTTATCAGAGTGAGCTAAGGTTCCGTTCTTTACAAAAAGGTAAATTATGCAGAGCTAATGGCGAGTTTAATTCCTCCTCAGGAAGAGGAGAAGTAAGGCAAGGAGTTTTATTACAGAGAGAGAGAGAGAGAGAGAGAGAGAGAGAGAGAGAGAGAGAGAGAGAGAGAGAGAGAGAGAGAGAAGCCTTAGGAATATATACAATTACCATTCAACAAGCCACACATTCATACACAACAGATAAAAGCTAAATCATTTATCTAAACGACAAGAGATACACGACTAATAATTTAACTTTATAACAAATGAAAATCGTCAAATAATGAAGCCTATAATTTAAATCGATAACAAAAGATACATGCTAAATGATCTAAACCAACATCAAAAGACATATGTCACAGAATTTGACAAGAAAATGTCACAGATTTCAACAGGAAACTATGAGCTACAATTCATTCTAGTTCCATGATAATAAGAACAAAATATATATCAGATTTCCGTTGATCTAAGTCAAACGCTTTCAAATTTCAATACTTGAAGTACTAGGTTAGAATGTCTAAAGGTATTCTTTGTAAACACATTCCTTCCAACACCCGCCCTCTCTCTCTCTCTCTCTCTCTCTCTCTCTCTCTCTCTCTCTCTCTCATAATCCAGTACTTCTTATAACGACCGATGACCGGGTATCATTATTTTTATACTGAACCAATTTAATATTGACTTTTATAAATCACCATTGTTCATAATAATCAAGTTGCAAAATAAGTTGCCAAATAAAATCAATTCATGTATATTAGAACAACAATGGAACATATTTTGTCTCTATTTTGGAAACGGTAACGGTTATATATATATATATATATATATATATATATATATATATATATATATAGTATATATATATATATATATATATATGTATATCATCTATCAAACAGATTTTGGTATGGATACACATTATATATATATATATATATATATATATATATATATATATATATATATATATATATATATATAGTTCCACGTTGGCCGAGTGCATTTCACGCTTGGCTGCCAATCCGGTGGTCCGAAATTCGATTCGTCGGCTCGGCCAACGCGGAACCAGAGAAATTTATTTCTGGTGATAGAGTTCATTTCTCGATACAATGTGGTTCGGTTCCCACAATAAGCTGTAGGTCCCGTTGCTAGGTAACAATTGGTTCCTAGTCACGTAAAAATATCTAATCCTTCGGGCCAGCCCTAGGAGAGCTGTTAATCAGCTCAGTGGTCTAGTAAAACTAAGATATACTTAACTTATATATATATATATATATATATATATATATATATATATATATTATATATATATATATATACATCGTGCTACAAATGTCCTTTAATATCTAATTCGCTCTGCCTCGGAATTAATATATTTCATATAAGTTAACCGAAGGGGAATAATATATGAATCACGGTAAGTGATATGACTGTATATATATATATATACATATATATATATATATATATATATATATATATATATATATATATATGTATATATAGATATATATATATATATATATATATATATATATATATATATATATATATATATATATACATATACATAGATATATATATATATTATATATATATATATATATATATATATATATACATATATATATATATATATATATATATATATATATATATATAATATATATATATATATATATATAGCATAGCTTACCAATACCGCGCGTGTGGGTGTACAAAGATACAATAATGGCGTACTGGAATGTGAGTTCGAACAATTCTTCAAGTGCCGGGATTACCACACTGAATACTCGAATACAACTAAAATATACCGTCTTTTTCAACATACGAATGTAAACCTATTTAAATTCAATAATATTAGCTCTGTCTATCACAGGTGTTATTAACCATTAAGCAGACAGGTAGACGGATACCTGTCAGGACCTCAGAAGACCAAGGGGACAACAGCATGGGTGTGTGTTTAGGATGGATAAGAACGCAAGGGGCCCTTGAGGGGGAGGGGAATGGAGGGATATTCTACTAGGAAGGGGGCCAGAGAGGGGTAGGGGGGATTTAGAGGACACAAGGAGAAAGAAAGGTGCAGCCTCGTCTACTTTGCATACGCAGGAACGACCACGATAGTT
>NC_087221.1:25559466-25589466 GCF_015104395.2 Macrobrachium nipponense
GTATGTACAGTATCAATGTGTGTATGTGTGTGCTGAAGGTTGACACGTAATCATCAAACGATAAATAAAAAAGGAATTATAAGTTAAAGTTCTTCAGGGCCTCTGTAGTTTCATGGGGCCGGCGCCCTATGCGACTAAGATTTCCGGTTTCTTTGGCCAAAAACCGGTGGGGGAAGGTCCCGAGGAGGCATAAGCAAGGCTTTATAAATTACGAAAGAATGGAGTAAATAGATACATAATAAAAAAAAATAGTAAATATAAATAATTAACCACAAAAATATAAATAATAAAAACATATTCCAAACATTAATCGCCTTATCATAGTTGTCCCACTAAATCACGCAGAAAACGGTGACTTCCATCTGTAACCGTCAAAACAATCACACAGTTCCCCCATTCCCCCAACACAAGAAAATAACGACCGCAATCACGTAAGCTTCTTCCTTCAAGAGAAAAAAAATAAATAAATAACCGTCTTTCTCGATGACGTTGCAACAGATACATTGAAGTCAGCCGATGGAAAATTGTTATTATAGGTCGGAGAGCCCCAAAACTGGTTGCGCGCTCTCTCTCTCTCTCTCTCTCTCTCTCTCTCTCTCTCTCTCTCTCTCTCTCTCTCTCCTCGTGGCCCAAATAAAAGTTCGCATCATCTCCTACTAAAAGTGTACCACTACATGGACTGTGGTACTTACTTTTCCACGTTTTTGGCAATGCTCTCTCTCTCTCTCTCTCTCTCTTCTCTTCCGCGCTCTATCTCTCTGTCTCCTCTCTTTGTTATTCAGTTTCCATTTTGACCTACAAATAAACTTCATATGCATTCTCTCTCTCTCTCTCTCTCTCTCTCTCTCTCTCTCTCTCTCTCTCTCTAATAAAGAAATCGTTGATGTATCAGCAAATGCTAAGAAAACAAAACTTCACTCCTTGATAATTTTTATAAAATGATATTGAACATAAGAAAAAACTCGTCAATAATAACGACTAATCTTATAAAATAAATAAAAACGTTGGAAGAAGACAAAATCATTTACAGCCAACACATATAATCACTAATGCTCTGATATGTTCTCAAGCAAGGTTGTTTTTGCCTTCCTAGCACCGCAATGAAAATATATGAAAAAATCGAAATAAAGAATTGGGTGAGGAGTAATATAAACGCTTACGCTTACATATAGCATAAAGTTGTGAACACACACAAGTACATATGACAACACGTACATGCATGCACACATATACTATAGACATTCAATGTCCTTTCCCACCCTCTGTCACTTCTGTGGTATTCGAAGAAGGGAAATTAATACACTGTGAATATATATATATAATATTATATATATATATATATATATATATTATATTGAATAACTTGATCACGAAGTATATAAAACGTGATGCTATGTATAAATAAAGGCAGACCGAAAGATCTTGGCATTCTCGTCTTTCCATTTTCCTCGGTAGCATCACCTTTGTATATATATATATATATAATTATATATTATATTATAATATATATATATTATATAGATATATATATGTGTGTGTGTGTGTGTGTGTGTGTGTGTGTGCGTGTATATATTAACTGTCGACAAATCGACACAATAAGTAAAAAAAATACCTATTTAATACGAAGATTAAAAACATAAGTGTGATGATCATGCACACTTGGCATTCATGCTGGCAAACTCCCTGCCACCCCCATCCCCATTTCATCTCCACCTCCTCCCACCTTCCCTATTCCCAGGTGTAGGGCAGAGGACCGCACTACAGATGCGAAACTCACCCAAAACACCTGCGTTCAAGGTTAAACAGAACCTGCGGAAGACTCGAGGAGTCTTGAGTATTGTTATTCAGCACACACGGTTGGTTGCAGGATCCACTTACCAATCCGTATATATACGAGCGCTCAATTCCGCTAAAGTCAGCGGTCACCGGTTAGTAATGGTTTCAATCCACGTCATTGCGCATTATACACACTTGTATTTTACATATACATATGTATATGTATATATATACATATATATACATGTGTGTGTTTGCACTTAAACACCATAAACAAGCTTAAAGACTAGAGACAAAACCCCCATTCTGTCAAGAGATTTGTACAACAATGACCATGCAATCTGAACTATAAATGCACATGGATGAGTGCACACGAAGCCAGAAAACAAAAAGCCATACGTAAAAAAGCTTAAAGAATCAAGGCCAATGAAAAAAAAAAAACCCTGAAACTTCGTCTCTGTTTCAGAAGTCCTGCCTTTTCTTTGCATTCTGGTGTAGTTCAATGGAGAGACCATTACCGTCTCGTTAGGCGAATCCCTACCCCTACCCTACCCTACCCTATCTATAGATCTCTCTGTATCCCCCTTCTTCTCTACCCCTACCCCACCCTTGTTCTTTCATTCAATGTCCTTTCCCACCCTCTCTCACTTCTGTGGTATTCGAGGAAAGGAAATGAATACACTGGGAATGAAATGGAACCCGTTTTTGTATGCACTGCGCGCTTATGCAACCTGTCTCCTACTCTTTACTACTAATACTACTTCAGCTACTATTGTTACTGTACGTCTACTACTTTTATCCGTTCGTTCTTCTACTGCCTTTCTACAATGTCTGCCATTCATATCAGTTAATTATAGGTAAGGCTTAAGAAAGGCGTGATCACAATGTCTCACTTAACTAGTCAAGAAAGGACTGATCACACCCTCCACAATTACTCCTGGTTAATCACTAGAAAAATTTAAGAAGAAAGGGTGTTAATTATAAGCAAGTGTAGTTAGATGGAAAATTTACGAAAGGAGTTATCATACATTCTTATTGTAATAATCAAATCATCGTGGCATAATTATTTGAGAGAGAGAGAGAGAGAGAGAGAGAGAGAGAGCCCTGTTCTAACCAATACTCGTATTATAGAGGAATCTATTTCTATGCATAATATGCTATCACTAACAAAAACATCTTAGACTAACAAACACAGGCAGAAACGATTGAAATAAGAAATAGAACTGATAAGAATGAAAATCAGATGCACAACCTGAAAAAGATAAGGAAATAGCTCAAAGAGAAATTAAACCAAGCAGGTAAACATGCACAAAGACGAACAGACAATTACGAGGACGGCACAGAAACAGAACGATTCCGAACTGATTATCTGGGTAAAGAAACTAGCCCATTAGCCTCTGATGAAGTAGTAACGCCAGGTAAAGCTCAAGCTATCAATTCTCCCATTATGCTCTCAAAAAGCACTGCATTAAGGCAGTACGAATCAATGAGGAGATTAAAGGAAGACTAGAAATTCAAGTACTCTTCATAATGGGGATGGAACGTTTGAATACCGGTAATGTGAGCGAGTGAATGGGAGGAGGGGGGGGTTAATGTGAAGGTAAACATCTCAAACATTATGAGCAGGAAAAGGTTGGAGGGAGGGGGAGGGGGGGGGAGTGGTTGGAGGGGTGACCCACTAAGGAGCTGAATTTTCAATGCATTTAAACATAAAAGCAAATATTCAAAAATTAGTTGGGAAATGGATCATGAACGGGAGGGTCGTAACGGTCCACGAACTTGAATATAAATATATATATCTTTTTTAAGTCACGGAGAGGGGAGGGAGTTATTCTCATTCAGAAACATTAAATGTATTGTTTTCGTCGTTATTTCAAGTTGGCCTTATGCCAGCATGGCCTCATGATCCTTTGTTACGGAGGAGATAAAAAGCAATTATGGGCTAAGGCAAACGACCCAGAAATGAGGCCGCCGATTTTTGGGCCCCCTATTATCGTACGTCAAAAGCCATGGCGCAAATCATTCGGAGACAGGAAAAAAATAGTTTTGCGGGGAAGATGCCATTCGAAAATGGGTGAAGTTTTTGGAAATGAAATTATCTTTAAGAGCGGAGAGAAATTTTACAAAAATCTAAAAAGAAACAGGAAGAAATTCATCAAAAGAGAAAGAGAACAAAATCATCTGAAATGGACAAACAACAAATCATAAAAAGCTAGAAAAGGCAACTTAAAATAAATTCATTTCAAACTGACGAGAGATCTACAAAAAATAGGGGGGCAGGGGGGCCGGGGGGACGGGAGAGGAATTATCCGAAAATGTGGAGAAATTCTTCAAGAATCCACCGGCCCACAAACAGTTCAAATTGTTCCCTTTTATCTGCAGAGATAATGCCAGGTAATGGGAGATAATCCTCTGAGTGCTCACTAGCAACGTCCCCTTCAATCACCAGAGCTTAAAAGGAGCCAAAAGGCAAACAAAAGTGAACAAAAGAGTAAAAAAATTCGATGTTAGTTAAAAGGACACCACGTAAAAAGATTAGATCTAGAGCCGATTCCCGAACAAAAATGCTCACGCAAAGGAATAAATAAAAAAAATTCTATTAAAAATTACTACGTACAAATATAACTAAAATGCGGATGAACTCAAATAGATGTAATCCATAAATAAACCAATTCTAAGCAATCAAAACAATACAACAGAAACTGTTTTCATGGAATTCATGAGAAAAATCAACAAGCTTTGAGAAGCAACTAGTAAAATTATGTTCATGAAGCCTTTTCTCATATAATCATACTAAACATTACATACTGCAAATTAAAACTGAAACCCTAACTTCCAAAATCTAGTGGGGCAAACTTTGGGAAAATTCCCTTCCAACGCACACGGGAGGACCAACCCCAGGGAACCCCGCCAGGCATTCCAAGGGCACGAAGTAATATCACTGAATGCCCCAAGGGTCATTTAAGTGAGCCATTGAGCTAAAGAGGTTCAACCGGGCATTGCCTAACTGCATTCCTCGTACCAAAATGAAACGGTATATTTGGGAAAATCAATCACGCTGGTAAGGACGTTTAAATAAACAAACCCTCAAAGATGGGGCATTCCATATACCACAATAGGCAGGTATATTGAGGAAAAAGACGGATAACACTGGCAATATCTAAGATAAATTGAACGAGTCTGGAGATACGGTGCATTCTATTCGCCAAAATGGAGACATAAATAAATGTACGAGGAATCACAAAGGTAATATTTAAGATAAATGATCAAACCTGTATAGGCGGTGCATTCTTACCACCAAAATGAACAGGGAAGTTAAAGGAATGACGCAGGTAATAATCTTTAGAAATACAGCAAAATACACAAACCTACATAAATGATGATGAAGTAGGAATGTTGTTGGGAAATTGGAGATAATGAAATTGGCCGACTCTCAGTGGGAAAGAAGTGAAGGGCCACACAAGTGCCCACTTGGGTAAAATTCCCTTCAAGAAAATCCCGAGATAATGCGTGAGCAGATTTCAAAGGTGTGTGTGTGTGTGTCGCGCGCGCACAGCTATGTTCATAGTAAGGCACAAGCCTGGGGTAGAGTAGGAAGCTGTAGCAATGCAGGAAGATGCTTCATATAACAAAAAGGAGATAGTACGTGCGTAGATTTTAACACATGTCGGTGCTGCGTGCGTTCGTGTACGTGTACAAAAACGAGGAAAAAATGTAATCTATCACAAAAGGCGACCCAAGCGCAAACTGTGGTTTCGTTTACTGAATCGGTGACACGTTTCCGAGCGCTGTTTCCGCTGGATGAAGACGAGACTTTATAAACGGATCGCTCCCCGAGGCTCATTGAAATCGCCACTCGGTTGGTTGACCGAGAATCCAATACAATCGCTACTTTCTCTGTCGTTCGCCATCCTCATCCTCTCTCTCTCTCTCTCTCTCTCTGAAATCAATCTAACCGTAAGCTTGACGAAGTAGTAGTGATTTCTGCAAATCAGTGTGCGCTCAACCTCTCTCTCTCCCGTGAAAACCTAAAATTTATTTTTATGTACTGAAAAGCAAAAGCTTAAATCAAATTAGGTAATTTTGGAAATCTGAATGTTATGAAAAATTAATGTCCAGAAATATCGATCACTATTAACAAATCCTAAACGTGGAAAAAGATATAAGCCCAGAAAAGGAGTTTGAACTGGAAAAACGGTTACTTAACAAAGAGAGAGAGAGAGAGAGAGAGAGAGAGAGAGAGAGAGAGAGAGAGAGAGAGAGAGAGAGAGAGAGCTTTTTTATACAAAACTTGTATTATAGTTGAATTTATTTCTTTCCATAATATGCACAATATGCTATAATGAGATAACCTTAGACAGATATTAGCACTCGCACTTGTCCCGAGAGAGAGAGAGAGAGAGAGAGAGAGAGAGAGAGAGAGAGAGAGAGAGAGAGAGAGAGAGGCGTGTTCATATGCTAGCTATTCAAATGAAAAAGTACATATAAGAAAATGATGATTAGACAAGAGTTAATATGGACCGTTTTTCGGATACACGACCACACGTAGAGAGAGAGAGAGAGAGAGAGAGAGAGAGAGAGAGAGAGTTTTTTTTTTTTTTTTTTTTTTTGCTTAACCAAACTGGCCCCACGGCAAGACTAACGTGGCCCACGGACTGATCTAACCTATACCTGCAGGACGGGGGCTACGTAAGCCTGTTGTGGCCATTTCCGGACTAAATTCCTCCTACTACGGCAAACGGTGCCTTCACGTTAATAAATATGAATAGACACACATACATGCATACATACATATATTATATATGTATATATATGTGTGTATATAATATATATATACATATATATAGATATAATATATAATATATAGAGAAGAGAGAAGAGGGAGAGAGGAGAGAGAGAGAAGAGAGAGGAGAGAGAGAGAGACGAGAGAGAGAGAGAGAGACTTATCATCATAAATTACGCAACCTATTACAAATTGTTTTATTACCAATATCACGCAGTTCTTCAGTATTCTGCTGTACTTCTGTTCTCTCTTTTTTCCTTTTCCTTTTCTTGAGAACATTCCATTCTTTGGAATTTGAATGGCAAGTTATCAGCCTTATAGGCTGGTAAAAAAGATAATAATACAAAAATACCTATCGAAATATACGAGAGTAATATGTGTACATAATAATAATAATAATAATAATAATAATAATAATAATAATAATAATAATAACAATAATAATAATAACAATAATAATAATAATAATAATAGAATTCTGACTTGTGACCAGAGTAATATGTGTTTATTATAAAATTAACAAATTTATGTCACAACAACAACAACAACAACAACAACAATAATAATAATAATAATAATAATAATAATTCGTATAACCCCCTTTCACGGACGGACACAGGAAGAACCGTCCACACCCATAAATCCACTTAGCAAAGGAGAGCGTGGTAAAATACGTTACTTTTTCGCGTGGGAAAACACATTAACATACTTGCAAGGTAGCCATGATTCTGTAACATCAACTGTAGCAAAAACCCGACTTCACGCGAATTTCCGTTGGCTATATCTGTAAGCAACCTACTACTACTACTGCTACTACTACTACTAGTAACAGTACTATTGTAATACTACTGATAGTACTTATTTTACTGTTATTAATCACATCTGTATTTTTTTCATTTGCAAATATTACAGTGATCTATTACATGCTGAATTTTCACTTACCTTCTCCATTTGCAACAACAAAATTAATCTATCTACCTATCTATCTATCTCTCCATCTGTAGTTTATTATTATTATTATTATTATTATTATTATTATTATTAATTAACAATAAAATAGGCACATATCCTAAAAGTATATGCCACAAGGCCATGACCATACTATGCAACGAACTTTTAGAAAAATATATCCATATATTGGAAATTACAGAATACAACAAAGTACACTGTAAAATTAAGTCAGAATACATATAGTTAATGTATCACATTTCCAAACTAAGGAAGACAAAGCAGATTACTATCTAACGAAGGCAGAACAGAATGCTGCACACAGCAGGACTTGAACCTAACTATTGACGGCAGTACAAAATGCTGTAAGGTAAAAACCTATCTTGCGATTCAAAAGAATACTCTGCGACCATATTCTGCAGAAAGGAAAATAGAGCAGAATACTGCAAGATGTAAGCATGCTTAAGGTAGACAGAACAGAATACTAAAGATAGAAACATGCCTACGATAGACAGAACAGAATGCTGCAAGATAGAAGCAAGTCTAAGATAGACAGAGCAGAATACTGCAGGACAGAAACAAAGAGAGACCAGAGCCAGGAATTACTGCAGGACAAAACAAAAGGACAGGAGCAAAATACTGCAAAGCCAAGAAACAAAGATGAAGAGCAGAATACTGCAGGACAGAAACAAAGAGAGACAGAGCAGAATACTGCCGGGCAGGAAAAACAAAATAGACCAGAGCAGGAATACTGAGGACAGGGAAAACAAGCTAAGATAAAGACACAGAAACAAGTCTAAGATAGACACAGAAACAAGTCTAAGATAGACAGAACAGAATACTGCAGGACAGAAACAAGTCTAAAATAGACAGAACAGAATATTGCAAGATATAAACAAGACTAAGACAGAGAGAAAAGCAAAGTGGCGGACAAGAATTCAACTGAATAAGAAAACAGAATGCCTCATGACCCAATTCCTCTTTAAGAAGCCAGAACAGAACTGAATACCAGATCCTTAAATTTAGGAATGCAGAAACCAAACAAAGGAAGAAATTACAGACTAATACAGCACACAAACCTATCCAAGAACACTGCAATACCAATTCTTTACTAAGGAAGCTAAAAGAGACGAAGTTCTCCCAGGGTGGTCGCCGAGATGATGGAGGGCGTACGTACGTACCCCTCAGAGGGCGGAGTCTGCGCAGTCTGTGGTATTTGGCTGGGCATAATGTAAATTGCACATGAGAAAGACCAATGACTATCTTCAGAATTGGACTCACATATTGGGTTCGAGAACAGCAATTCTTGTACATACACACACACACACACACACACACACACACACACACACACATATATATATAATTATATATATATATATATATATATATATATATATATATATATATTTTTATGTATGTGTTTTATATAGTATTAATATACGTACATATATATATATATAATTATATACTTATATATAATATATATATATATATAACATATATACGTGCATATAATATATATAGTATATAAACACATACATATATAATATATATGAATGTAATAATATATGTTTCGTAGACATGTGAGTGGTTTGCGATTTTACAATCAATACTATATATATATATATAATATATATATATATATATATATATATATATACATGTTTAATAAGACGTTATATATATATATATATACATATATATATATATATATATATATATATATATATATATATATATATATATAACTGTAAAATCGCAACCACTCACATGTCTACGAGACATTAATCTTCCAAATACCATTAAACACATATATACACTTAAAAAAAAAGATAGCCCGTATGGTTGAGCAGAAAGAATGATCATAAATTCGAACAACCAGAGCCTAAAAGGAGCTCCGCCCAGGTGCTGGACCTACTTCCATGTCATTAGCTTTACATCTCTAAAGAAAGCAGTGGGTAATTTGTATGTGTGTTTGTGTGCATATGTACGTATGTATGTGTGTGGGCGAGACAGTACGTATATGTGCCGAGTTGGAACCAAACAGTCCGTAGCGCTTCTAGTGTGTATATGTAGATTTAAAAACACATGCGTACGCATACACGAAGAAAATTTATTTGTTTGTGTGGACGTAGTTGGAGAGAGAGAGAGAGAGAGAGAGAGAGAGAGAGAGAGAGAGAGAGAGAGAGAGTCTGGCTTAGCATCCCAGTGAACACCTTCTCAGCCAATATGGATGGCATATGAGAGGTGCAAGCATCAGTAGCGATTGCTAGGTCCGTGAGTCTCTCCAGGCCTAGAAATGGCCACTTTCGTTTGCCAATCTTATAATGAAAAAAAATAAAAAAGATGGTGAGGCTAGGAATCTCACCCCTGGAGGACTTAAGAAGAAACCAAAGTTTTCGAAACTTCATCCCCTTATCGTCTCCAGTGATAGGTTAGCACAACAAGACTCCATAAATTAGATTTAGTTCAGAATTCTCTCTTCAGCCTGGATCTCCCAAAAGGCAACTGGGACATTGTCCTGACTCTCTCTCTCTCTCTCTCTCTCATACAGCCACACACACCCACCGATAGCTACCTGCACACAGGACAAGTACTTGAAGCTTCATAGAGCCCTGGACACCTAATCCCAAGGTATTTATACCTCTCTTAATAGCAAGTTAAAAGCTCCTTTCCGTATGTTGTAAAAGAAAATACGATGAAAACGTCTTCAAGATAAGACACTACATACGTACCACATAAATAACAAGAAAACGTTTTGGCCGTTAATCAGAGGTTCCATTACAAACTGACGCAGAAAACTCGAACACTGTTTTGGACACTTCTGTTTGTGCTGTGAAACACTCGCTCAGGCCGGAAGGAGTTTGTGCACGTTGCCATATTATCAGAAAACTCTGTGTTTCCGTCGCAACGATGCTCTGCAGTAAAGCTGAATCTCCCACACACACACACACATGGAAGACGAAACATGGGGGCATAAATTGTGACTATTTTCACCTTTGGTTTTCTAAAGATGAAACCGGTCAGGATTTCATACCCCAGTGTTTCAATTTGACTTGTGGTCCATTTGCATGACATCACGCTTCCTTTTACACACACACACACACACACACCACACAGATATAATATATATATATATATATATATATATATATATATATATATATCGAGCTACAATGTCCTTTAATATCTAATTCGCTCTACCTCGGAATTAATATATTTTCATATATGCTAAACCGAAGGGGAATTTTTTCTCGATATAGATTTGCCTGGTCCAGGCAAATCTATTATCGAGAAAAAATTCCCCTTCGGTTAAGCATATATGAAAATATATTAATTCCGAGGTAGAGCGAATTAGATATTAAAGGACATTGTAGCTCGATATATGTATATGAATCACGGAAATGTGATATGACTTTTATATATATATATATATATATATATATATATATATATATATATAAATTTATATATATTACAGTTCGAAAAAATTAATAATGTATCAATATGCGCTTATATTCAGGTTTAAGCAATAGCGTATTTTATGGCATAATAAAGCCACCTGCTATACATCACATATATAAAGAAAAATTCATAAACATATAATCACCTTAACAAAACGTTGGAAACAGACATTCCCACGTCGCCTTAACAAAAGAATTAAAAGGCATTCCCACCCGTTAAATCACGAAGAAAAAAACAAAATGAATACAAAAATGTCATCATGTCATCACACCTGACACCAATCTCCAATCAACACCAGGTGTTTGATTAGAAGAAATGACATAGGTACTTTCTTGACGAAAGGTAAAGAACAGGGCGGCTTTACCTAACACGAATATAGGTTCATTCATGTTGAGAGAGAGAGAGAGAGAGAGAGAGAGAGAGAGAGAGAGAGAGAGAGAGAGAGAGCTGAATGGTGTGAACGTCCTAGCTTCGATATCTCTCGACTTGTCATAACAAAATCGGTTTTCCGTTAAAAACCTTTACGCTATTTGAAATTAACGGTCAAGTTTATTTTCATAGCCTACAATCGTCCATATTACCACCACAGTATTAATTAATATCTTACGGATTTTTCACAAACATCCTTAGGGAAAAATGCTTCTCAATGAAAGCGTCGTGGAGGCAGAACGCCTCCCTGCACGAAACGTACGCACGCACGTACGTACACAGTCGAACACAGACACACTCACACACGCCGTCGCCTTCCTTTCGTTTACCGGCGAAACCCTCCTTCCTGTGTTTTCGAAAACTCCTCGGTTCTCACACGAGGATTCCTCCTCCGCCAATCAGAACCGAGCAAATGTCCTCGCCTCCTCAATGGTTTGGCCGCAGGCGTGAATGGAGGCGGAAGAAAAGCTCCTCGCTGGAACCAGAACGCTTACCGCCAACCAATCAGAATCCACGTCATTCCGTTTCTGGTTTACGATTGGCTGGAAGACTCCTGCGGTAGGTTAGAGTAGGCTAAAGCGGTAGGTAGGAGGATGTTGAGGGTGGTAGGAGACAGGGGGAGTGGACGGGAGGGAAGGGGAGTTGATATGACTGCCGGCGAAGGGTCCGCCTGACCTGTATACATGCGGCTGTGTCCGAAGACGCTTACACTGACCCGTTCCCTACAGTGTACTTCAATCAGCTTTTTCCAAAACATTCTTATGACACAAAAATAGAATTAGTGCATATAACATTACTTTAATACTAAAATTACTCAAATAATTCGACGCAACTTTTAAAAATCACACCATACTGCACTTTCCAGAGCATGACTGCTTATTTTCCTCGGGTAATTTTTTTTTGTTTATTTCTTAACCTGTTCACTCAACCCAAATACCAGCAGGTATAACAACAAACCCATTCTGACACCTGGATCGGTGAACGGATACAAATAATTTACAAAGCAAGCATCAATTCAAAATGCTCCTATCATTTAACTGATTATTGTATACGGAGAGAGAGAGAGAGAGAGAGAGAGAGAGAGAGAGAGAGAGAGAGAGAGAGAGGATATTCCAATAGCTTGGTAAAACCATTCAGCAGGTAGAAACGGCACAAACGGTCTTCCGTAGTGAACGTCACTCTTTGTTTAAGTTCGTTTCGTCTCAACGGGTAGTAAATTACTACTCTCACTGAGAGAGAGAGAGAGAGAGAGAGAGAGGTTCCTCTAGTGATATACAAGAGGATATACAGTTATAAAAGAACCTTAATACGGCAATAGTCATAACAAAGTCATGCCTGCATCTGTTATCTGAACCAAAGATTAGCAAAAATATCCGTATTATTTCTGCTTCCTGACGATTATCTTGCGTTCTTCCTCCTTCAAACAAATAAATATTATATAAATATGTGTTTTCTTTTTGTTTTGCTTATATAGATCTGTAACTATAGTCAGTTCTGAAAATAACTCACTGCCTTAGGCCTATCGCTTCTAAGACCAATAAATTTATGATGCACAAAACATTCCTCATACCAAATACCAAAGACATTTGCTGGAGGTACCCTAGGCCGGTTTCCATGCCTATAGGATGCAGGAACCGTTGCATACCTCTCTCTCTCTCTCTCTCTCTCTCTCTCTCTCTCTCTCTCTCTCTCTCTCTCTCTCTTCTAGTTTTTGCATAGAGATTTCCTGTATTCATTACTGACCAAATTAAATATAGCTGGGCAAGAGCAAAAATGAATCAAGGTATGCAGGTCAAATGAGAGAGAGAGAGAGAGAGAGAGAATAATCCAATGAACCTCAAAGGGCTCCCACGGGCTCTGTATGGGCCGGTTTACCTACGGTAATTTTCAACAGGTAGTCCCAGGACCCAATAAGACAGACATAGCCATGCAAAAAAGAAAATAAGAATAAAACAAAAAAGAAAATGGGAAAACGTCGTCCTAATGAGGCGCACCATTTGAAGGTAAAGGCAATCTCAATAAGACATTAGGCCTAAAGAATATGGTGAGGGGGGGGGGGGGGCGGGAAGCATAGGCCTACCTGGCAGACAAGTAAAAAAATGAAATAAAAGATAAGAGGATTGTATTTTCAAGGACATTCAAGGTGCATGTATCAAAAATACATGCTGTTTTGAAGTTTATTTTATAATAATAATAATAGTATTAATAATAATGTTTATTGTAACCTCATCAATGATAAACATTATGATATTTGGAACAGTATGAGAATGAACTTTACACTTATAAGCATTTACTAATAGACAGTGAACATGGAAAAGACTGGCTTTTCAAATAAAAGATATATATATATATATATATATATATATATATTATATATATATATATTATATAAATATATTATGATATAATATATATATCTTCTGTTACAACAGAATTCCATCTAATAAAAGGAGCCCATAAAAACACCAAAATATAGAGAGAAAAATACTATATTTCAGAGACTGTTGTCTCCCTCTTCAGTTAGATATATTTCGAAAAATTTCAGAATTCCTTACTCCCACAAAAAATGTTTTTTTTTTTTATTATTATTTACAGGTCTAGGTAAATAATGATATAGGATGCATCAACGGTCTAAGCCTAAACTGGATACGTTTAATAATTTCAATACTGTACCCGTTACTGAAGTGGAAGGGATTTGTAAACTTGTTGGAGATGTCTGAATTTTGAGCACGCTACTAAGCTGATTATTGTACGGTGCTTCTCTCTCTCTCTCTCTCTCTCTCTCTCTCTCTCTCTCTCTCGTCTCCTCTCTCTCTCATTTAGATGTATTCTCATCAGAAATGAACCGTTTCTACGTTTCAGTGTTGTACAACGACTAAGGAACAAACACACGCAGACACGAAAGTTACCAGCAAAGTGACAAGTGGGTCTACGCAAATAATAATGACTTGGCAAAACCACCTGGGTTTACCTGGCCAACACCTAAGGTAAGAAAAGTCACATAATGAAGGCAGAAGTCTGAATCCTTTCGGCAAGCTCTGTTAGGCCTATCTGGTCTATACACGGTCAAGGGACTACCAAGATTTATTGAGAGTTTATTGTGGTCACTGAGTTCATACGTTAATATGTATACTCTCTTGGCCTATATACTGTAAATACCTAGGTATTGCTTGAATATCTCCAGAGAATATGATGGCTGAATAAGGACATAAAAATTCACGACTAAAAATAAAAACCTGTCTCTAAACAATAGAAGAAAGCCCTTGGTTACGCATAAGACAGTGACAAAATTTAGGCCCATAGGCCTACAATACTTTTTTCGTCTATCAATTAACAAAAAAATGTATCCAATATCGGAGAAAGTCAAAGAATATCTATGAAAAAGAATTTAAATTGTCAGTTATTTTTTTATTAATTAAAAATAATTCACATTGTTCGTGCGTACCTCTAGCCCCAGCCACATAGAAAGCTAGGTAGATGGATAGATGGAAAAGTAGACAGATATTGATAGATACTCGTAGATAGAATGTCTTTATATCATCTATATGCCAATAAAATATGCTAATGAATTCACAAACTTCAAATTTAGAAACTCCAAAATAAACGAAAGTAATGAATAATAAAACGAGCTGATAACTTTACCGCTACTTCTGCGTACCGAGAAATCTTAAAATAAAAAGTGAATCACGATTTAACAAGAACAAACTAAACTAGTAACTTCGTTACAACTTTCTAACAGAAAAAAAACTAAATAATCTAATAATGTTTTAATCACCTCTGGTAGAAATTTCCACGAAGATTTATTGCATCCATTAAAATTTAAGGCGACGATTAAAACCTGCATAGTGAAGAGATGGTCGGAGAGTGGCCTATATATCAGTGGGACCATAAAAAGCAGTAGATTTTATCACTTACATTAAAAAGACATACAACTTCCGATAGTTAGAAATCAAGCCAGGTTTATAAATATGTGTATGTAGTACGTACACAGATATTATTTATACATAATCACATATACCTACATATATATACATATATATATATATATATATATATATATATATAATATATATATATATATATATATATATATATATATATATATATATATATATATATATATATATATATATAAAGAAGCTGTTGGTAACAGATAATTAAATAACTGTGATTATTCATTTTGCACATACAAACAATGTTTTTGAAGAATGATAGTAAATTCGAAATCATACAAGTATTTCGAAAATGTGTAGAGAGCAGGTTTTGATAGATAAGACTGAAATGGTCTTTTCAGAACTTAAACAAAAAAATTAGGCATAGTAAATGGTTTTTTCAGAACTTAAACAAAAAAATTAAGCATAGTTAATAATTTATATATAAATTATTTGAAATCTCAAGTTTTGTTAATATTTAATACAAAAATAATTTCATGAGAAGTCTTTAAAAAAAATCAGATTGAAATAAAGAATAATTCTGTGAAAAGCAATGCCTAGGAAAAACAAAAGAGTTTATACATTTCTAAAGATGGAAAATAATGAATAGAGTATAACAATATTTTCGTATGAAAGCTTCACCAAAAATAACAGGCTCTCGATCACAGCCCCTTGAGCCGTTCTCTAAAACTACGGCTGAAGTAGACTACAATCTGGGAGCTTCTAAATAGATAACATCACTTTCGCTTTGGTCAGACATGTCGATAAGACGAATGGAAAACGGAAGATAGATCGATTTATCATTCATTCACAATAAGTTGTGATTATGGCCCATCTCTTATTGCATCTGTCAGCTAAGGTTTTTTTTTTCATGGTTCGGTGATATTTGGTGTATGATCTCATGAGTCTGTGTGTATGTACAGTAAGTTCCAGAAGTGAAGCGACAAATCTCAGAATTGATCGTACTTCTTTTGAAACTTTTGGGGTTGCCAGTTAGTATATTTTATTCCAATTATTGCCATCCTCTTTATATGATAATACGTATCAGCGATATCTGTTTAAGCACACAAAGTATTTCCCCAGTGAATGATCAATGTTAGTTCAATAATTGTTTATTAAATGGAAAGAATATTCCCCATAGAATCATCTGCGGCTCTCAATGTGTGATATCAAGTGTTCACCATAGCAGTGGCAGCAGGAACCGAGTGCATAAGCATTGGCCTAATATGATTTGTAAATTAACTTTCGACTTTTATAGCGTTATATCGAAAGTTATTATGATTTCTTTTGATAAAGCACTGAGAAGTTTAGCATCTGATTAAATGAAATATAAATAAGACACAAGTCAGTGTAAAAAATCCAAGTTATATGCGCGTTTAGCGTTGGCTACATGGTTAGGCCTATTTCAAGAATCAAGGAAATAAATTATCTTCCAGTTTGTTAGATAATAATTTTCATCGAAATCCTCAATTTGTTACAAACTATTTTGCACGTGGAATTGCGTTTCAGGGTGGCATCAAACAAGTATTTTCGTAGGTTTCCACCTTTTTTTTCAGTGCATAAGTGAGACTATTCTTGCCCATACGATCCGGTATATGAATATGCTTGGCGAGCATTATTTTAATTCGAGTATATCCTGTTGTCTCTCTCTCTCTCTCTCTCTCTCTCTCTCTCTCTCTCTCTCTCTCTCTCTCTCACTCAGGACCTTTTTATCTAGTCAGGAATAACCAGAGGCGTTTTAAGAATCGAGCACTAGGCCTATTGGCCACGCTCGGGTACTTCTTTATAATATATATATATATATATATATATATATATATATATATATATATATATATATATATATATACATACCCCAAAAACTCCAAAAACTCAAATAAAATGCTGTTACACAATAATGCCTTACTGGATCGAACTGATTACTGGTGGTCCGTGGAAATATGAATTTAGGTGATATCACTCCCTTATGAATTTAGGTGATATCACTCCCACTTACGCAAATTCAGTCTTAAATTTCACGGTTGGAATATGATTCGAAGATTTGAGGAAAAATGTCAAAGTGAAAAAGGTGGAGTTCAGATTGTGGGTAGAGGTAGAGTTTTAGAGGGGGGGGGGGAGGGGTGGTTGGAGTCTGTCGTTTCCCTACTCAACCAGTTGGTGATTTTACGGGTGTTCTGGTGCTTGCGACTGTTTTCTTATTTTTTTATATAGCGAGTTTGTTTCCCAGGTGCAAGGACAGATCCAGGTGTCGGTCCTGATGGTTCTATCTTTGCCTAAATAACAGACAGTGGCCTTGTATTGTAAGCCGTGCTATGCCCGGAACTAGGCTTAGTCACCTGACGGTAGCATCAGCAGTTAAGAGCCTTTCTCGAAGATGGTGTTTTATGTTCGGTCCTAGAAGCTAGAATCAGAACTACCAACCACACCCAACTTCTCTATTGAATCTAAGTGCATTCATGGTTGATTATGTTTAATGTCGCGGAGATTTTCCCTTTAAATTCTATTGATACTTGCATGGTTTTATGCATCTTCGCTAAAATAATTGATAATACACTATCATATTAAATATTTGCTTCCACATTGCTCGAAGTTTACATTGGTAATGTTGTTATCCTGTGTTGAACGAAAATTTCAAATTGTTTCGTTTCTTTAGTTTGAAGTAATTACTATACTTTAAAATAATTACTATTACCGTAATTTTTTCTTATGATTGTTATATATATATCATAGATTTGATATTTGTGCATCATATGTTAGCTTTATTTTGCTTGATAGAGCTTTCACTGTAGAAAAAAAAGGTTTTCCAGCTACGAGCTGTAGAGTTGCCAGTTAGTGAATTTTGAACGAAATCTTCTGAAATTTGTCGCTTCATTTCTGGAACTTACTGTACATGTAAATTACAACGACTAATTAAAACACACATACAAACAAATAAATATATTAAATATACATACCCAAATAAAATATCTATAAGACAACTAATTTGTATTGAATATTATATAGTATATATGTATGTATATATATATAGATATATATATATATATATATAATATAATATATATATATATATATATATATATATATATATATATATATATATATATAAATATAATATAATATATATTGTGGATGTGTGCAACGAGTATTAAACCACAGCATTATAACATCGACTGTTGTCAAATCATTATGTCATTATTTTCCACCATCAACACCGTTCAAGTTATTGTGTCACATGTTTGAGTTCCAGTCCCTCATTATATGAGTCTCATTAAAACCTCTTGATTAAAAGAAAAAAGAAGTAACAAGTAAAAGCCTTCACCTGTGTGTCAATAGCAAGTCTCAATTACCTTCAACAACAGTTACTGATGCTTTCACCGGCAAATCTTCTAAATTATTATTATTATTATTATTATTATTATTATTATTATTATTATTATTATTATTATTATTATTATTATTATTATTATTATTACAGTGCCAGCAATAGTAATAGCATCTCCTCCAACTTAACCTGACAATTACTGAAAATTTCAAAATTATTATTACTATTATTATTATTACTACTACTACTACTACTACTAATACTACTACTACTACTACAGAACTAGCAGTAATAATAGTACTTCCTCCAACCTAACCTGATAAATACTGAAAATTTCAATATTATTATTATTATTATTATTATTATTATTATTATTATTATTATTAGTTATGTTATTAGTACAGTTACCCAGCAGTATTAGTAATACTTCCTATAACTTACCCTAATAAATACTGAAAATTTCTATCGTGACTTAAAACGGAAAACTGTATCTTCGGATAAAAATTCGTATATTTAAATTATTATTATTATTATTATTATTATTATTATTATTATTATTATTATTATTATTATTATTACAGTACAAGCAGTAGTAGTAGCACTTCGTATAACTTACCCTGATAAATACTGAAAATTTCCATCTTAACTTAAAACGGAAAACTGTATCTTCCACATAAATAATTCAAATATTTAAATCCAAGAAAACTTCACAAAACATTCCCGGAACTTGCCTCGATTCCAACTTCTATGATGGATAACGGCAAAGAAACTTCACACAGACAAACCGACAGACGGATACAGGAAGCCGGGAAGACCTTACAATAAACGTCATCCACCCGTCGAACAGGCGAAAAGAGAGAAAGAAAGAGAGGAAAGAGACAGGCATCAAATATCTGTCAAATGCGACATTCTCGAATGATTCTTGAAGGAGCACTTCCGCTTTGAAGTGGGCGATTAAGATTTACATAATGGCACTTGTGTGCTTCTGAGAGAGAGAGAGAGAGAGAGAGAGAGAGAGAGAGAGAAGAGAGAATATCGAGTTATGATGTTACCGCAAAGTGCTTAAAAACAGCTGGTAAGGACTGACAGTTGTCCGTTAATACTGAGAGAGAGAGAGAGAGAGAGAGAGAGAGAGAGAGAGAGAGATGAGATGACGGCTTCCAATCATGAGTACACACTATGAAATTTGAATATAAAAGCGATGAACAACCATAAAGTCTCGGAACTGAAAAGTAATAGGATTATATAAAAAAAAAACTTTACATTTCAGAATAGCTTTTTTAACATAAGGTGAACATAATACTTTCGCCCATGCTTTCAATGTTCTTTGATGTTACACACTTATACAAAGGTAGTTCATGCCTGTAGCAAGCAATGTTAAACTCACACACACACAGAAACACACGTATACATATATATATTTACGTATATATATATGTATGTATATATGTATAACTATAAGTATACATGTGTAATACATAATATAAATGTGTGCTTGTATGTGGAATGTCATTAACATAAATCAAGCAGAACAGAAAATGCTGTGAATATACATACATATATATATATATATATAAAGACTAAGACAAGAAACAAAGAAACAAACAAGAATTAGAAAGCTTAAACCCAAAAGAAGAAGAAGAAGAAGAAAAGAAGAAAGAGAGAGAGAGGAGACGGAGAAGGAGCAAAGACATCAGAACCGGAATAAGCGATTGTCCGAGACATAAAAGGAATCGGATGATCTTACAAGGCGGACGTGGACGGGAAGACAGTCTCAAAAGAGCCAGAGATCTTAATCTAACCTCGGGGGGAGAGAGAGAGAGAGAGAGAGAGAGAGAGAGAGAGAGAGAGAGAGAAATCCAAATTGATGAATACAAGGAGACAGCGATACCTAAATGAAGAGAGAGAGAGAGAGAGAGAGAGAGAGAGAGAGATGGGGCTACTACAGAATGAATAAAAGAACAGAGAAAGAGAGAGAAAGATGGAAAAAACTAAAGAGAAAAATTTCAACTGATGGAAACAGAAAGAGCGATAGCTGAATATGAGAGAGAGAGAGAGAGAGAGAGAGAGAGAGAGAGAGAGAGAGAGAGAGCATTTTAGCGAAAGAGGAAGAGGAGGAGGAGGAGGAGGAGGAGGAGGAGGAGGGAACAGATGAAAAGAGAAGACGGGTAAAAGATCGACAACCATCGCGTGGAGATAAAAGTTTGTTTACTTTGACATCTTAGCCAAAGAGAAAGCGGAAGGAGGAACCGTCAAAAGACAGCAGGGGAGAGAGAGAGAGAGAGAGAGAGAGAGAGAGAGAGAGAGTGTGTGTGTGTGTGTGTGTGTGTGTTGGGATGGAAATGGGCGATGAAAGTGGAAAGAGCAAATAAAATACAATTTTTAAAACTTTCGTTATAGAGTCGGCGATTTATTAAACATAATGGTCTAGAAGTGTGTGTGTGTGTGTGTGTGTGATAGAAAGAAGGAAAGAAAGAAAGCTACATAGATAGTATGCTTAAACATGCTGACCTACACATAACGTATTCAAGTATAAATATACATGAGTAATGATTTATACTTTGACGGATAAATGAAAATTCATGTCTGGTGCGTTCTCTCTCTCTCTCTCTCTCTCTCTCTCCTCTCTCCATCCTATTACAACCCACAAAAGTAAACTAACAACTCACTACCGATTTAACTCTTCTTGTTCCGGTTCAAGAATGGAACACAGGCCAGAGAGAGAGAGAGAGAGAGAGAGAGAGAGGAGGAATGGGAAAACGTAGGGGAAAGGGTCAAGGGGAGTTAAGAGGTGAAAAGAATGAGGGGTAATTAGATAAGGCATAAAATGAAGCGGGAAAAGGGAAGAGATCTTAACGGCCATTAGCAAAAGAGGCCGAAAAGAAGAAGGGGAAGGGGGTAAGGGATGGGGGTGGGGTGGGTTAGAGACCAAGGGGGAAGAGGGGGGGGGGGGTATTTTTGACGGTAGACAGGCCGACAGAGAGACAGATGGAAAAATGATAATTATGTGAAGGAAAAGGCTCTTTTGACACTAGGACTTCAGAGAGAGAGAGAGAGAGAAAGAGAGAGAATGACACGAGGATATGAGGAAACTCCTACGAGAGAGAGAGCGAGAGAGAGAGAGACTCAAATCTAACGGTTAATGATAATGATGGGGATAACAGTGAAGTACAACTCTAAAGGTAATTCCGGGGAAAATAAAATCTAGGTAAACAAAAAAAAACATTTTACCTCGAATCTTCCGCTAAGCAAACTTCAAACAAAACATCGGAAAAGTCGAGTCCTCTATTTTCATTATTTTCAATAATAATGATACAATTAAAATAACAATAAAAAAGGGTTATATTACAGCCAAAATTAAAATTGCCGATTCCATTTCCTGGGTATCATCACGCCCTAATGTTGTTACCTACCATAACGTAACCTAACCTTAACGTAACCCAAAGCATCCATACCAGTTACATGGTGGCTCTGCTTCCCACCCCTCCCCCTCCCTCCATCCTGGCACTGCAACCCATACCCGCCGAAATACGATCCAAACCGCCCTCGTGTGAGGATCGTCACATGCAAGGAAGTGCGACAAGCGATCCTATCTACCAAAGATTTCCGCCCTTTTGGGGGAACTGTATGCTGATCTGTTTCCCTCCCCCCACCCCCACCACTCCCCCAGACACCGACACCCTTCTCGTCCCCCCGACCCCAATTCCGAGTCCCAAGATTTACAAAGACAACAAGACAAACTTACCCCTTACCCCACCGCCATTCGGCCAGCCACCCCTCTCTCCCAAGAGGGATTACCAAAACTGACCCGTCTCATGTCCAAGACGTAATCTTGGACGCTACATATTACCTGTCTCGACCCTTCCCCACATGCTGACGTACACACATACACACACGCACGAACATACGCAGGAACACGTCTTCTATATATATATATATATATATATATATGATATATATATCTATAGTATATATATATATAGATATATATATATATATATGTGTGTGTGTGTGTGTGTGTGTGTGTGTCTGAGGAAGGATTTGCTTAAGTAACGTGACAGATAATAATATTAAATAATTATTTTATTATTATTATGATTATTATTATCAAAAATCCCGAAAGCTATCCCTCTGTTTTTAATTAAATAAATGTACATTTACATAACTGTGGATTTGTTTCTCCATCTCATCATCATTTATTATTATTATTGGAGAAAACAAATCCACAGTTATGTAAATGTACATATATTTAAGTTTAAAAAACAGAAAAGATAGCTTTCGGGAATCTGTACGGTTCCCCTTATCAATCTTATCAAGAGATTGATAATGGGGAACCGTACAGATTCCCGAAAGCTATCTTTTCTGTTTAAACTTAAATATATGTACATTTACATAACTGTGGATTTGTTCTCCATTTGAAGACTCGTGCTACTATGAGGAATTTTTAATTTATTATTATTATTATTATTATTATTATTATTATTATTATTATTATTGAAAAAGAACCTCTTTAAGTAAGTTTCTTTGAAGATACTAGAATAAACATAATCACACTAATGTAGCAATTAATATAATAATAATAATAATAATAATAATAATTAAAAGTAGTAGTAGTAGTAGTGTACCAGCAGCAGTAGTAGTAGTAGTAGTATCTTGAAATACAGTGAAATTTAAATCCCTTAAAATTCATGCACCCAACATTAGGATATTATTATTATTATTATTATTATTACTATTATTATTATTATTATTATTATTATTATTATTATTATTATTATTATTTCAATCCAATGAAACATAGAGATCCACCGAAAGAATTCACCGGACTAAAAACTCTCCAAATTATTATTTCAATCCCATGAAACAAAAAAAGACCCACCGAAAGAATTCACCCGACTAAAAACTCCCAGGGAAAAAAAAAAGAAAACACGGAAACGTAAAAACAAAAGCACGTTTTTTTTCTTCCTTTTTTCGTGTGTTCATGTTCCTTCTGAAGTGAAGCGTGCAACCGCCATTAGAGACATTTTCTCCCCAGAGAGAAATTCCTCTCGTTAAGACAATGACTGATCGATCTTCCTGAGGATCATCGAAACATCTTCCTCACTTCCTTAAGTGTTCAAGGTGAGGAAAAAAATTTTGAAGGGTAAAACGTTGGCAACTATGCTGTAGATGAGTGTTCGTATGTATGTAGAGAAACTGATAAATAAATAAATAAATAAATAAATAAATATGTATAGTATACATTATATATAATGTTCAAGGTGAGGAAAAAATACGAAGCGTAAAACGTTGGAAACTATGCTGTAGGTGTGTTGTTCTTATGTATGTAGAGAAACTGATAAATGATAAATAAATAATAAATAATAATAAAATAATATGTTACATATATATATAACTTACTTACACTTGCATAATTGCGCTCTGATTTCTTTATAAACAATAGCAGGACTTCATTTAAACAGGATGGCATCTAACTGATTTAATTCGCAAAAGTTACAAGCTTTCAAGGACTAATGTGGCCCCCATCGTCCGTTACCGGACGGTGGTCGGGGGGGAACAGATAATTCCTTGAGAGCTTGTAACTCTAGTGAATATGATTAAATCTCCGTTAGATACTAAGCCCTGTTTCCAATGGGGGCTTCTTAATATATATATATTAATATATATAGTATATATATATATATATATATATATATATATATATAAACTTTAATCTACAAATGTAGTTTAATAATTGGGATATTAAACGACAATTGTGGCCTTAGATATCCGAATATGAATTCACGGTGATGTGAATATAATATAATATTATACAATATATATATATATATATATATTATATATATATATATATATATATATATATATATATATATATATATATATCAGCAGGAAAAAGACAGAAAAAATATTCCATTCAGATACTGAAATAAAGTTATGGAGGAAAAAGAATCGAAGAAAAAGGTCAACAACCGACTTAACTTAGAAGAAACTCACCCACGAAATATTCCCATCGTTTCCCACCGACTCCCACCAATTGATGGGAGTCAGAGAGAGAGAGAGAGAGAGAGAGAGAGAGAGAGAGAGAGAGAGAGAGAGAGAGAGAATGTCAGGCGACCCCGCCAACGAAGGTCGGCAAATAGGAAATTCCTTGAACGAATGGGAATTAGAGAAGTAAGAGATATTTCCTTTTTGATTAAGTCGGTTTACATAATAATTACTACCGACGTAACCGGATATTATTGTGTCCACAAGGCCATAATTTAGGTTTGCTCTGAGAACTCATAAGTGAAATAACAACTTAGAAAACAACAACAACAACATAAACAACGACAGAAACAACAGAAAAGATCAAACATAAAAAAAAACAATTCAACGGAAATTAACATATTCCTAACCCATCTCAATTTTATTTTCATTATCTTCTCTTCTTCCTCTTTAACATTTGAATTATAAAACAATAAAAATAACACAATCAAAAGGCAGGATAAAATGAGAGTTAATGCCGCTGTCTTTTATAAAAAAAAAAAAAAAGGGCAAAACATACACACACACAAAATTAAGCTCTACTGAAGCTTTCAACAGACCCCAAGAATTTGGTGTGAGCGGTGGTAGACACATCGGGGCCTGAGAGAGAGATAAAAACACTAACTACGTCTTTCCCTGCGAGTCACTCGTTCATTCAATCCGTTGTAGTCTGGGTCTTCTTGTAACCCATTGCCACTTACAGACTAGTTTTTTTTTTTTTTTTTTTTTTTTTGCAAGTCAACAACTATATTATAATTTCCCCACTTCTTCAACAGGTAAACAAAAAATTAACGACCCAACACGACGACAAATTCTGCTCTGTCAAAAAGGACCGGGGGGGCCAGTTCCCGAAAAAATATCACACCCCTTGCGTGATGGAAGCCTGGAAGGGGCTACTGAACTTGAGAATTTGAGGGAGATTCACCTCCGAAAATGGGAGATAGTTATAGCCATAAGCGTCTGGATGACGGTGATCAGCTGGGTCCTTTAGTGCACTCACACTCACTCACAGTCAGGAGATTCACAGTAGAAAGTGGGGGTTTTTAGGATCAGAATTGCACACTATAAACGTGCATCGTCACACCGTACACACTTCCTTATTGTTTATTTCCTTGGTGGTTGTCGGTTTTACACATTTACCATTTCCCATGTAATTTCGGCATTTATAATTCTAGTAATTTCGTTATTAAAAACAGACATCATGATTCCTCTACCTGAGCATTTTCTCTAGAGAATGTTTCAGGTGTTACGATAAACATTTACATTTGTATGAATATGTGAACAGCCTTTTTTTTATAATCATTGAAATTTCTAACTTGGCTTAGGCCAAATCTGATACTACTTAAAGAACTATCTAGCAAGTTATGTTTACTTAAAAGACCGATATTAATGAACTAGAATATATGCTCTATATTATTACTTGAGCCGTTAATCTAAGACAGAAACGCAGATAATTTGATATTACATATATATATATATATATATATATATATATATAATATATATATATAATATATATATATATATAATTACTACCATATATATATGTGTGTGTGTGTCTCAATCTTGCTAGGTGAGACACTGCACACGTGTGATTACTACCATGAAATCTCACGCAGCTGTTCAACGAAATACAAGGCCTACCACTTTCAATAAATTTCACTTTCAACCTAACCAAAGCCTCTGTAATGATTTGCATCATATGCAACCATATTATTATTATTATTATTATTTTATTATTATTATTATATGAAAGATGACCAACAGTCTACATTTAGGGTTAGGTCATCATCGTAAAAGTTCAACGAGAGAGAGAGAGAGAGAGAGAGAGAGAGAGAGAGAGAGAGAGAGAGAGAGCAACAAAAAACACGTTTATAGCCGCAATAAAACCTTTGCAATCGAAACTATGATTGACGAAATAAAACTCAAACAACCCAAGGTTGAGTTGGCCAACACAAGTCCGTGTTAAATTGTTGACACTTCCAAAGGAGGGGGGAGGATTAATGCACCGCCTGGAGGTTGATGACACGGGCTTACAAGTGGTTGAATGGGCAGGTTGAATAGAGGGTTGGCACATCTCGAACGGTCAGGGCTAAAAAAAGGAAATAATGAACTAATGCTAAAACCTGATACTCTCTGCTTGAGCACGAAAAATTGCGTTGGTGTGTTTACCGTCAATATATAGACTAAGGGGGAAAATGTTATGAAAAATTACAAAACTGTAGTCAAGAATTAACGTCTGTTTTTCTTGGTGCACATTCCGGAACAAAGTTTAATAAACAGCCTTGTTTTAATTTTTTCTAAACAGTAATCATTTCTCAGGATTAGACTGAGACAAAAGCATAGTGATTATAAAAATATTTTTACTTTGAAAATTTTCATTACATAGAACACAAAAACTGATAAATTTCAAAACACAAGAGGACAACAACTGATGAAAACGTAAAAACACAGTGCAAAAAAACTTATAAAAATTAAAAAAACGCAGAGTACAAAAACTAATAAAAATGTTAAAAAGGAGCACAAAAACTGATGAAAATTTAAAAAACGCAAGCATAAAAACTGATAAATATTTCAAAACAGACCACAAAAAACTAATGGCATACTCAGTCATATACTAAAAGTTTTAAGTAACGATTTTTACTTATCATCAGGAAACTGCATATATAGTGTAGAATGCAATGAAACGAGTTCAAAATTATATATTAAGCAGGAAAAACAAAGTCATTATACCAGTTAATTATAATAAAATATAAAATTCTTAAACCTTCATATGATAATCGTACCCATAATAATACCTTTAACTTAGGCTTTTAAGATGACCTTTCTAACTATAATTTAATAATGCATACAAAGTTTAGTTCCTACAGATAACATAGAGAACGGACAGATACTCAGCCTTAGAAAACGCGCTGAGTAGAAAAAAAAAAATCACACTTTTAAAAGGAAGACAACCTCCCCGTTAAAAAGGAGAGAGAGAGAGAGAGAGAGAGAGAGAGAGAGAGAGAGAGAGAGAGAGAGCTGAAAAAAACAATCTCCTACCTCACTGTTCCAGCGCAGGAGTCGCACACCAAAAGCATTGCACTGACCTGAAACAAAATAAAATAAAATTCAGATATCGTTCAACAAATAATTCTACAATAAAGCACAAAGAGGAATAACTGAAATCTTACATACGTCAAGACGCATTTCATCAAAAGCACTTCTTATGTGCGACGCATAATAATAATAATAATAATAATAATAATAATAATAATAATAATAATATAATAATAACTAATAATCATAATAATAATTATTATTATTATTATCATTGTTGTTGCTTTTGTTAATATTAATAACATTATTAATCAGCATTATCATCGCTATTATTATTATCATTGGTGCTAGCAGTGGTTTATTTCACACATGCAATTAGAGAATCATACTGGACATAGTATAATTTGATTACATTCAAACACATGTATGTGAATCACCTGCACATGTTCGGGCATTCTTTGTTGAATAATTACGATATAACCAAACAGACTGAATTAACATTAACATACGATCTACATCATCATCAATTATACAAGAATGAAATATGAGCATGGACAAGCGCATACTTCCGCAATCATATGATTTCAAAACAAAATACAGAATGACATATTAGAGAGAGAGAGAGAGAGAGAGAGAGAGAGAGAGAGAGAAGGAGAGAGGAGAGAGAGAAGAGATAAGTCTCCCGAACCAAAAATTGGCGTCCGCAACAACAAACCAGGTCATTGAAGCTTGATTAGGAGAGAGAGAGAGAGAGAGATAGAGAGAAGAGGAGAAGGGGAGAGAGAGAGAAGAAGTCTCTCCCGAAGAAAAAAACAAGGAAAAAACCCGGTCTCCGCGCGCCAACAACCAACAGGTCATTTTGGACGCTGATATGAAAGGAGAGAGAGCAGAGGCCAGAGGTGAAGAGGACAGAGAAGAGGAGAAGGAGAGAGAGAGATAATAGAAGCCAGCACCTGTAAACAACCTTAGCCCGCTCAGGTAAGCCATCTCACATCCGGCCGAAGAGCTCCCTCGCCATATACAGACTACGCTAAAAAAAAAAAAAAAAAAAAAAAAAAAAAAAAAAACGCACACACACGCACACATTTAATAATCCTGATGTACTATTATAATGCCCGGTCGCTGCATAGCTGACCACACCTAAGAAGGGTAGTCCATTAACACGTTTCGTGTGGTTGCCCGGGCTTAATTTGGGCACGTATATACCCGTGTCGTCAGCCTGCTCATATAAACGCATAATATTATATTAATAAATATAAGAAGAGTCAAGTTACATATACTACTTTGAAAGTCATATAAAAAAAGTCGAGTTACAAATACTATTTTGAAATTCATACCTCGTAAAAAATATTCAGTGGTAAATATTACCAAAATATTATTCTTTAAAAATTCATACAAAGTTGAGGGACAGTAAACAAAAAGGAATTAAATTGACAGACTGGAAAAATAATTAACTCCAATAATGACAATAGCAAGTTTAAAAACACACTACAGTAATAAAACGTTAACAAGATACCTGGAAAAATAAACCAAAGAATATCAAATTAAAATCAATAGAATAAAAAAAAAATTAAAAATACATTTGAAAAATATTCCTATTTAGGTACACCTAGCTTGGGTCATAGACCTTGCCGGATAAGATTCCGACATAGTCCAGTCCCTCAGACCCCTCCCTCTCTCTCTCTCTTCCTTCCTCCCTCTCCCTCCCTCTATATTTATCTCTCCCTCCCTCTCTCTACTCTCTGGCGGAAAGAAAATAAACACTATGTGAACGTCCTTTGAGAACCAAATACTCTCTGCCGGAGAAAATAAACACTATGTACGTCTTTGAGACCCAATTAGCAGAGGAGAGAGAGAGAGAGAGAGAGAGAGAGAGATAAAATATCAAAGGGGAATGGTAGAGGAAAATGATAATCAGAAACCCTTTTCAAAAGTTATTGAGAGAGAGAGAGAGAGAGAGAGAGAGGAGAGAGAGAGAGAGAGAGAGACTGCTAAAATATAAAAGGAGAATGGTAGAGAAAATTGATAATCAGAAACCTTTTTCAAAAGTTATTGTGAGAGAGAGAGAGAGAGAGAGAGAGAGAGAGAGAGAGAGAGAGAGAGAGAGACTGTTCAAATATAAAAGGAGAATGGTAGAGGAAAATGATAATCAGAAACCTTTATCAAAAGTTATTGAGAGAGGAGAGAGAGAGAGAGAGAGAGAGAGAGAGAGAGAGAGAGAGAGAGAGAGAGAGAGAGAGGTTAATAAAATAACAAATAGAAAATGAATCTGAGAC
>NC_087221.1:25596966-25614466 GCF_015104395.2 Macrobrachium nipponense
GCGTCGATAAAAAAAACACACACACACACAGAGAAAACATTCTTTTTTCTAGTCAAAACCAATTTGACTTTCTTATTACAACCAGTGATATGTTTTGTAATCCATATTTAAGCGTCTGAAAAAAATTTCTTAGTTTTTTCTAATTATTTTTCTATAAGCAATTCGTTGACTTTAGAACTATCAAAACATAGGTCTTGGTTGGTTATGGGAAGAGTCCAGTGGTCCACACCGGGCATCTTGTTCTGTTGAACATCTTGACACGTTTGCGTACCGCCTTCGGAATTAGGCCTATGGTGGTATAAAGCCTGCTTCCTCTTAATAAAACAATCACAAAATGATGGGGAAATGAAACAGTAAAGAGATAAAAGTGGAAATAAGAGAGAAAAACAACAAAGTTTGATGAGAGGAATAAGAAAGAGAAGGAAGAAGATGGAAACGAAGAAAGTGAGGGAATAAGAGAATAAGAGGAGTGCAGAAAGTGAGGGAATAAGAGAGAAGAGCAGCAAAGTTAGTAGAGAGGAATAAGGAAGAAAAGGAAGAAGATGGACACACAGAAAGTGAGGGAATAAGAGAGAAGATAGAAGAGAGGAATAACAAAGAGAAGTAAGGAGATGAAAAGAGGAAGATAAAGGAATAAGAAAGGAGACAACGGGACGAGAAGGAAATAAACAGAAAGAAGAATGGAGGAGGAACTAGAGAGAAGGAAAGATATGACTGAGTATGTTTACGCAAGAAGGACAAAGAAGGAAAGAACTGTCCAGGAGATAATTTTATTTAATGGCTCGTTGGCAACTGAGCGAGTGTTCATCCGGACATGATGGAGAAGGCAGCATTTAAAAGCTTGAGATGTTTATCCGGATGCTGGAAGAAAAATGGGTATAAACGTGCCCCGAGATGAAAGTATGTTTACGCAAGAGTCTTGAGCATTCTCCATTAAACGTTGCTTGAAATATTAATCAAAACCTCATGTTTCTGAACGTAAATAGATTGGAAATGTTTTTGGGAACCTAACATGTCCTGTATAAACTTATTCATTATTTGTTTTAGTTTTTTTGTGTATTTTCTCCAGTAATATGAAGGACTGAGAGAGAGAGAGAGAGAGAGAGAGAGAGAGAGAGAGAGAGAGAGAATTACACAATGATGCAATGCACAAAAATTACAATAGCATTTGCTGTAGTGAGTGAGAGAGAGAGAGAGAGAGAGAGAGAGAGAGAGAGAGAGAGAGAGATGTGGGAACTGGAGACAGATAAACTGTAAAACACAATAATAACTACAATAGCATTTGCTGTAGCGAAAGAGAGAGAGAGAGAGAGAGAGAGAAGAGAGAGAGAGAGAGAGAGAGAGAATGAAGTGGGGGCGATAGAGATCACAGACATTTTAGTAGAGTTTATAGTACAGAGAGAGAGAGAGAGAGAGAGAGAGAGAGAACTGGACGCACTATCAACCACGAGTACAGTCCAACTCTTGCACAACGTTTTCCATCGCAATCATCTGAAACAAACGAACAAAAGAAATGCTTACTGACGCTGAAATGAGAAAATCGCGGCTTAATTTGATAAACGCGGGCTAATGCGACGTCACACTATACAACAGGAAGTAGAAAAATATATATTATGATGGTAAGGAGAATTAGTCTAAACGGATGATATACACACACGTGTATATATAATAATATATATATATACATAGAGATTATATATATATATATCTATCTAGGATAGATTAGAGATATATATATAGATATATATATATATATATATATATAGATATAGTATATATATTATATATATAGATAGATATATAATATATATATATATATATATATATATATATATATATATATATATATATATCTATATATATATATATATATATATATATATATATATATATATATATATATATATATATATATATATATATATTGTGATATGCACATTCGTTATCTCAACGAAACTGTTAAAGATAGAACAAGAAATTCAACAGAGACAGGAGCATCTGAGCTCCTAAACCTTCCGTCTCATTATCGCCATACCTTACAAAAATCGAAACAATGCTAAAGAAAAGGAGAGAGAGAGAGAGAGAGAGAGAGAGAGAGAGAGAAAGTACCATTCACTACGAAGCCTACTAAGACGAAATTGGAGCACCAAACCACGCAATGCATTGCAACATTGCGCAATGCAATGTGCTAAGGTGTGTGAGTATGGGTAAGATTCGTGGCTTCCACTTAGTACTGCGCCTCACTCTTCCTCAATCTAAGACGCCATTCGTTCCTCAAACCCCCTTTCCTTTAGCGGCCTTCACTCAATCTTCCAACCTCTTTCCTCAACCTCAGTCGTCAGCTTATATCTACTTCGCCCCACTCACTCTCTTTGCGTCAAATTCATTCCTTTTCGTTATTGAACCTCTTTTCAACCTCACCCGACCTTCGTAACCTCACTCACTCACTCTCATGCACCGGCTGCCCTCCATCTCCTGAACTTCCACGACCTCACTCACTCCCTCTCTTCAACCTCCTCAACCTCACTACTTCCTGCCCTCAACCTCACTCATTCCCTCACTTCAACCTTCTGAACCTCACTACTCCTTCTCCCTGCCCTCACCTAAACCCCACCACAACCTCCCCGCCATCTCCTTAACCTCATACTCCCTCTCTTGATCATCCTAAACCTCCCTCACTCCCTCTCTTCAACCTCCTCAACCTCACTAGTCCTTCTCCCTGGCCTCACCTAAACCCCACCACAACCTCCCCTCCATCTCCTTAACCTCACACTCCCTCTCCTGATCATCCTCAACCTCGCTCACTCCCTCTCTTCAACCTCCTCAACCTCACTAATCCTTCTCCCTCCCCTCACATAATCCCCACAACCTCCCCTCCATCTCCTTAACCTCACACTCCTTCTCCTGATCATCCTCAACCCCATTCACTCCCTCTCCTCTATCTCCATCATCGTAACAACCTCCCTCTTCCTTCCCTAACCTAACCCCCAACCCCACCCCAACCCGGGAGTCCAACACACCCAGGTTACACTTACACTGCGTCAGTTCAACCACCCCCTTGGAGTGAGCAACAGAGCTACGAGCATCGCTTTCTTTATATGGTAAACAATATATTAACAAAAAAATGAGGTGCGACCCTGTTTAACCTCGTCTGCGGCGGATATCCTCGGCGTTAATACAAATTGGATTTTATTGGCGACTTCCTTTGAAGTCGTTGGAGGTTGGTTCTTTGGCTACGCTAAGGAAAAAAGGACAGAGAGAGAGAGAGAGAGAGAGAGAGAGAGAGAGAGAATCGTTGCTTAGTGATGAAAACTAAAATTGTTTTCAGGTGTACTTTGGGAACTAATATTTCAATCAGAGGAGATATGCTTTCAATAATACATTTTACACTTTCCCGGAAATAGTCTTCGAAGTTCTTGTTCGCTCAAACTCGTAACAAAATAAAAAAAAACTTAAAAGATTATTTGGGTTAATGTTTTAAACACATAAAGGAAAACATTTCTCATTCGATATCGAAAATTCTCTAAGATCCATCTGGTGGTTTCAAATAAGCGTAGAAGTTGTGATATTTTCATAAGGTACTCATATCAAAACATATGTTTAACGTAAGCGTGGGCGACTGTATATATATTTAAGATTAAAAACCGAGAACCTAGCCTACGCATGAATACCTTGTAGATCTATTTACATCCCTCTAGGACGAGGGATGACCTCGTCGAGTCATTTACTGAATACTTCCATGTATATATGGCCATTGTCCAAAACATTAAGGCAACTGTTGCAATATTATGTAACGTGATGCAATATCGGGAGATCTTGCTCCCCTTAACAGCTACAAATAAGAGGATGCCAGGTAACAGAGGGCCTCGAAGAGGTAATCCCTAGTCTCGAAAGGGATACCAGGTCGAGTTTGGACTACGCTATGCACAAGGTCTCTGAATTGACTGGTGGAATTGCATCTTGGCTCATTAGTAGGGTATCCAGGAGAGAGAGAGAGAGAGAGAGAGAGAGAGAGAGAGAGAGAGAGGAAAGCTAGTCTACAGTGTTAAGATATACAGAGAGAGAGAGAGAGAGAGAGAGAGAGAGAGAGAGAGAGAGAGAGAGAGATGAAAGCTAGTCAACAGTGTGAGATATAGAGACAGAGAGATGACGAACACCTATTGGCATAAATCTGGTTCACAGACACAGCGCACGCACACAAACAACAGTATACACGCACACACAAACGCTGAAGGAAATAGCGAGTTAATGCGCACGCACGCACACACACACACACAGATTGAAACCGGGCCCTAATGCAGCATAACGTAACGTAATGTGATAGGTAACGTTTCTCGCCTGTACCGGTTAGGGGTGGGCGGACAGAGAGAGAGAGAGAGAGAGAGAGAGAGAGAGAGAGAGAGAGAGAGATAAACTGTCTCGATGGCCTATTTGACGGTCAGCTGCAATGCAACAGCAATAACTCAGTAATGCCTATAAGGAGCAGCAATGATATTGTGTCTACAATCAGAAAAGCATGTATGTATATATATCTATATATATATATATATATATATATACGTGTAAATTTATATTATTTACTGACCTTTTAATCTCATAGAGCTATATATATATATAATATAGACATAGATATTAGATATAATATATATATATATATATATGCAACAGCGAAAGTTGTGGAAGTTTCCCGTAGAAGGAGATGAAAATGAATATATATAGATAATATATTTATATATACTAGAATAATATATAGATTTTAAATTTAATTAAATATTTTTATATATAAGAATATGAAAAAAAATAAATGCCTAATAATGTAGTATCAGTGTCATTATAATTATCATCATCATCATACAAACTAATACCACCGCTTCAACCCCTCTGACCCCAAGTTCAACCCTCCGCGTAAAACACACTCCCAATTTATTTCTGCTACATTAGAAAAATGAGGTGGTTATAAAACTCCATTACGCATACTTAAGCCGTAACAAAACAATGACACTTAATCGTTCACAAAATGACATGATGCGCGCTTACGCAAGACTGAGAGTGTTTGATTATGTAATTACGAAGTCACGCTTATTTAGGCTGTGGCGTGTATAAATAAATCTTATATATATATATATATATATATATATATATATATATATATATATATATATATATATATATATTATCACATTCATGTCTGTCTCCTTTTATGTATATATTACATGTCAGAGCTTTATAGGCATTCGCGTCTTATAGGACAATGTGCATACTTTTACGCAGTTACATGCATGAATACGTGTGCGCAAGTTTTTGTGCAAGAGAGAGAAGGGTTAATTGGTGCTTTGAGTTTTAACCTGTAATTTTCTATAGCATTCATTTGCCTCGTAAATAGTCTGCGACTACCAGCTCTGTTAGCACGAAAATAACCTTAAGAAATCATGGACAGATATGCTAAAATTATTATGTGGGCCTTTTCTTAAAAAGTTAAGTGGGGGGCGGTTAATACGCCTTTATGGAGACTTACATAAAGGCACAAAGAAGCAAGAAATCCATAAACAAATTATTACTCACGGACAAAACAAAGCCAACACTTGGTCAAAGATGAGCAACTGATAAAATCCCTGTTGTTAATATTATCATCATTATTAAGTTTATGCATATTATTATTATTATTATAATTATTAACAGTAGTAGTAGTAGTGTGCTATGTATTCCTTAAAATAGGAAAATGTTACTGTGCCTATCAAATCTAGACAAATGAGCAAATTTTCAACAATATACTAAATCTATACTATATGGACACCTCTGTAAATCATTGTACGCTAATAACCAGCCTGCAAACATATTTACTAAATATCTATAAATACATATTCTCTTATAAACAAAACCATTACTGTTCTTTTTGGGTCGTGTAAACCTCTTAGCGCTAACCCACAGTCTGATCTACAAAAGATTTCTCATAGAAAGCAAAGTGAAAGTAACGGGAAAAACATATTTAGGGAAACCGTGAGCTATACATGCTTCAACTGGCGTGCAAAAATAAACCGGTTTTGGTGGCTTAGAAGAAGTTAATTCTTGATTTTTTCGTCGATTAAAATGAATCAAAATCTAATGTCTTTGTTTTGCCCAAACACGAAGACATAAAAAGGAAAGAAAAATAAAATAAAAGACACAGAATAGTCTAAACAAAACAATAATAAGAACAACAAAAAGTTGCCATGGACTTGGTACATCAACAATGAAAGTACAAAAAAACCCAGTATATGAACTTGACATGAAGAAAACAGTGAATAAGAAAAAATTCGAAACTAACAATACACACTGAGTTCTGATTGCTATCTTCCTTCACATCAACCACCCCTACTCAGCCTTCTCCCCCCCCCCCCCCCCCCCCCCCCAACAAATGCACACAAACAAACGCACTCAAGCACACACGCACACACATGCACTCCAAACACCTACCTACCTTCCCGAATCCAATGCAAAATAGGTGGTTAAGGCATAACTGTCTGGGAGAGGTTGGTTATTGTGGAAAGGGGTTGGGGGGTAGGTAAGCAACAGTCATTGACATAAGGGCCACACTGCCTTGCAAGAGCGAGATCGTCTGATCGGCTAAATGAGATTGGATAAGAGTTGGGTTGGGGGTTGGGAGAAGGGGGAGGGAATATGAAGAGGATGATTGGCTATGCTTTTGACAGTGACAACAAAAGCGGTTCTCGGAGGAAGAATAAGCTTGGTTGTATTTGTCTGTTGTTGCTGTTGTTAGTTGTGGGTTTGGGTCTGCGTATAACTTTTTGTTGCTGGAGGAAAGAGAGCAAATAAATGTCATGTTGGTTCTTACAGAGAGAGAGAGAGAGAGAGAGAGAAAGAGAGAGAGAGAGAATCAGTGCTTTTTTGTTAGAGAGGAATTAGCAAGAAAATTTTTTTCTTTGAGAATGAGAGGCTGCGAGATAGAGGTAAACAGACGGACAGAATGTTTTTTACCCACAATAAAAAAACAGAAAAAAACCTATATTTTGCTGTAATTAGATGACAAACCAAGAAGGCTAGACAGATAAGACAGTCAGACAGGTAAAAACTTTTTGTCAACCAAAAAAGAAAAAAAAAAAAAATCGAGAAAAATAATAATACACGAACTGATGAAGCGCAAGAATACTGCAATCCACAGTTATTTTTTATTTATTTTTTTTTTTTTTTTTTTAAATTTCCGCTTCAATAAACTTCACTTTTTCGGTCACGAGATCCTAGTGCACAACTGCATGGCACCTGATGATGTGGAAAGAGGACCTGAGACAAGGATTAATCGGGCTATTGTGGCTTGAATACTGAAGCTCGAACTTCACTTGAGGTTACTTTAAACTTGGTATACTTGTTATTCTGACATATCTTTTAATTTGTGTATATATTTACGCATCTCTTCGTTCTTGATCTGTTTAGCATTATGGTATTTATGATTTTCATACTAACAAGGGCAGGTAGGATTCATGGGACAATTTGTTGTAGTGGGCACACAGTCCAGATCTGTATGCCTATTTGTCAAGAAATGGGCATTTTGCTCTAGGGAGACTTTTCAACAAGTATTGAAATGTATATAGTTACAAATCTATTTTTCCGAATCCTTATCAACACACTATAGCTGGTTCATTTAAGGTAGATTCTTGGGTGAGCCCTATGCCTGCGAAATGTTTGTTTGACAGCCGTTGATTGGCTGGGAGCGGCCTTCCTCCTGGCACCAGCCAATCAGCGGCCGCCAAAGAAACGTCTCGTAAGCGTCGGCCTCAAACGAGAATCCACCTTAAGTGAACCAGCTATAGTCAACTACTCTTCAGTCACGAAATAATTCCATGGATAACACGTGCATTGGTAAAAATATTAGGTAGAAATAAACTCAATGTAGGTATTTGTAACCCATAACCGAAAGATCTGAGGAAAAATTAAAATTCCAGATGAAAAAACAAAGTTTTCAATGAAATTTACCTAAGTAACATAACTTTACATCTTATGTAGGCCATCTGTAATGTCTTTTCACCTGCCTGGAAATACATTTGCATACAATCTTCATGAGAGAGAGAGAGAGAGAGAGAGAGAGAGAGAGAGAGAGAGAGAGAGAGAGAGAGGGGGGGGGGGGGGGGGGGGTGAGGGGGCAGACTGACTGATAGTAAGTAATCTGGCGTGTGTGTGAAAGAGAGAGAGAGAGAGAGAGAGAGAGAGAGAGAGAGAGAGAGAGAGCGCAATATCAAGCCATCTTGACATATGTGATCATAACGTTCAAAAACATAATTATAAGCGACGTATTATGCATTGATAACTTCCAAAAATACTGATATAATGACAGAAAGACGGACTTTACCACATAAGACGACCATTACACGGCCCTTACTTCATTATGATGCCGTGTACACAACCTCATTACACGCGCACATGAACACACTCACATATGTATGTGCTGTCTGTGTTTGCGAATAATTATGGCGAGTCTGCGAGCAGTCTTCACGAACGACTCTTCACCACCACCATCCTCATCAGTGTTCTCGTTGTTCCCTGCCGCCGGTGGTTTTCAAAACCCCTGTGGCATTTCCTCGTACCCAGAGGGGTAATGACGTACAGCCCGGAGGTCGTATCCTAGCCTCTGGTTGGCAAAGAACGCGTAATTATCGTCTCCGCTAATCAGGTCCTGGAGGCTGCTGCGGAGAACCCAGCAAGGTCAACCAGGTTGGGATTTCCATCAATCATGTCGTCGTTCTATGAAAATGACGCTGGGGTTATTTGCCGTATCATTTATGAGGAAATAACCAATATTTAAATGCTGTTATAGACTGTTTTCCTAGTCAATGAAATCTGGAATATAATCGCGTGTATCAGTGACTGATTGGAGAATATCATCACTGAAGTTATTGGAGAATATTATCACTGAAGTTATTGAAACTCATTCTGTAAAGTAATCACTGTTTTGTATATTTTAATTTGGACCAAAATTGAGGTAACTTGAGCATTTGAGAAGCAGTAGTACAGTGGAAGTGTGGATAATATTTTAAAAACATTTGCCTAAAATGCCTATGTCAATTTGGGCAGCTTTTGATAATACCAAGATTTTGGATAATACTTTGCTTATGTAAAACACACGACAATTCTTATAAGTCCGTCTTGAATGCATAATATTTTTTAAAGTTATGAAAAAAATTACTTTCGCACCTGTCAATGGTACTTATGCAATCAAAAATCACATTAACAAAAATAAAAATATAAAATCAACGAAAAATAAATCAGTGGTAATTACGTAAACAACAGCTGATACTCTAAATAAGTAATATAAATAAATAAACAAGTAAACACATGAACTAAGTTTCAACTTACTTTCGATAGCTTAATTATTCAGAACAGAGTACTAATTACTGCAGGTAAATATCTACCTGGTTTATTTGGCATCCGTGGAGACCTCTCTCCAGATTTCCACTCAAGTTACTATGCTGTACTTAAATAATTTATTACTTCTGAAAACTGTTCGGATCTGATACTGAAAAACCTTATAATTCTTAATTTCTCGTCCAGTTTATCAAAACTAAACTTGGGCATTTGTCATCTGTTATATCTAAGATCAATTAGAGTCACACCTGGATGCACAGGTGTGTTAGGTAATTAGTGAAAATGTCTTTCCCCTTTTGGGTCACAACCTAGTTCTCCTCTTGCTCATTTGCATAAATATAAACAACAATTATATACGATTTACGATGAAGGGTATACAACTAATTCATATACTACACTGATCAGGCACCACACATACAAAATTGGAAGAGAAAAATGCAACTGACATCTTCACTTAGCAACGTTAGAATGCACAATAGCATTGTATGAGAAATAAACGTATAAAATGAATTATTTGCTGATGAAATAAACCTCGCATGCGAGAAAATCAAATGGGTTCTCTCTTGTGATAAATGAGTAAAAATCAGCATGAAAATGGAACTATAACTGATGACATATTTAAACCTAAAATCAGTAATTTAATAATGTATCCAAATAACGAAGAACAAAAAAAAAAATAAATAAATTGGAATCGGAATATAAAATTTAGGACAAAGACCCAAGCACTGGGATCTATGAGGTAATTCAACGGTGAAGTTAATGATGAAACAAGTGTTAGGAGAAGGTGATAAGCAATTTGGAGGAACGAGAATATGAGCCGAGGTATAGTAAAATTAATGAAGTGTGGGAGGGGGGGGGGGGGGTTTGCAGCTAGGGGCCGAAGGGACGCTGCAAAGAAGCTCAAGTAATGCCTACAGCGCACCGCGTGAGGTACACTGACAGCGGTAACCCCCTACAAGGTAAACACAAAAAAAGGCCAGTATCACTTTCCAATGGGTAGAAGATAATCATACTACAATTAAAACATTATCTTTCTCTGCTCTAAGAAAAATGACCTTTCTGCTCAGACACGTTAGACTGACAGGTAAATAACTATAGAGGCCTTGGAACATTTTCCTGCTACTTTTTTTTAATTTTAGAGATAAAAAAAAACTTACCTGTTGAGTCTATTTTAGTTCATCAGTTTTATAATTTGTATCAAAACAGATTTTAAGATTTTATCTTAATTTTCAACAAACGAGAAAGACAGCATTTGATGTCAGACCGTTGGCCTTGTACCATCACGGAATCTTACCCCTTGACCAACCCGTTAGAGAGAGAGAGAGAGAGAGAGAGAGAGAGAGAGAGAGAGAGAGAGAGAGAGAGATTGTTGGCGCCTTTTAACACTACAGATTCTTATTACTTGACCAACTCGTGAGAGAGAGAGAGAGAGAGAGAGAGAGAGAGAGAGAATGTCACAGAGAAAACCGTATAATACATAATAGCAAAACTAGGAGTCTAATTATGGTCAATTACAGCGTACTTATCTTACAACCCCCAAAGTGACCATCCTCACCAAAAGAGCAGAGATGTGCCATGAACGGTGTAATTACTGGACAGCGGAACCTTGGCACAAGACAAACAAGCCTACTGTGTCTTGTTTCTTTTATTTTTTTTATCATCTATTTCTTAATTTAAAGTTGGAGGAATGCTGACTTTAGTTTCCAATAATAATAATGCATCAAATTTTTCTGCAGTCTAAGGTTAGTAGGAAATAACGCCTTTAGTTCCAAAGCAAGTAACAATAATAATAATTTTGCTTGTAGTCTAAGGTTAGTTGGAAATAATGCCTTTAGTTCCACAACAAGTAATAATAATAATAATTTTGCTTGTAGTCTAAGGTTAGTTTATAAATAACGCCTTTAGTTCCACAACAAGTAATAATAATAATAATTTTGTTTGTAGTCTAGGTTAGTAGGAAATAACGCCTTTAGTTCCAAAGCAAGTAATAATAAACATAACAATGATAATAAAATCAATAAAAATAATAATAACAACCGTATGGGTGCAGTGCCTTGAATCAAAAGGAAAATGTTACTTACTAGATTAATCTTAGTGTGGAAAGTAAGGTCAAAATTCCCCCCTCAACTTTAAAATAATAAAAATAAATCATTAAATGTATACAATAGTTTATCCGTCTTGTGACAAGGCCCTATGGTCTAATGATTAAAAGCTTATGCTGGCTGATAATTACATCGTTCATGGCTCATCTCTGTTCTTTTAGTAAGGAAGGTCACTTACGCATGAACTGACAACGACAACAACAACAATAATAATAATAATATAATTCACCTTCCTGCTAATAACAGGAGATATCAATAACACTAATAATCATACTGATGCATTACTCCACCCAAAAGACAATATAACAATGAAAATCAACAAATTATATAATCATGAGAGAGAGGAGGAGAGAGAGAGAGAGAGAGAGAGAGAGAGAGAGAATGACATTCATTTGCAATAGTAATATACTGAACGAATAATCTCTCTCTCTCTCTCTCTATATATATATATATAATATATATGATTGCGTGTGTGTATTTATGTATGTATACATGGCAGAAAGAGAGAGAGAGAATAACTCTTTTGCAATAGTGATAATTTAAAGTAATAATACGTGTGTATATATATACATACACATGTGAGTGTGTAATACAGAGAGGAATAAGAGAGAGAGGAGGAGAGAGGAAAGAGGACGAGAGAGAGAGAGAGAGAGATGAGGAGAGAAGAGAAGGTTACTTATTAATAATTTATAAAACCTCATCTTCATGTGAATACGTTAACCGATAGGCCTACCAACTTTATAAGGCAATCACCATAAGCTACAAGCTGGACACCTGTGAAATAGACGCCCTAATCCGTTAAGTAGGACCGTAAAATGATTCCCGTTTTAGGCCTATTAAGACATTTCACCTCACAACTAGGCCTACTGAACAACAAACTGCAGTAAAAGTTACGAATAAAAAAAAAACCCGGCCTAGATTAACTTTTTATACACAAAATATTTTGGAAGAGGATGATTGGGAAATAGTTTAAATAAATTACTTCTGTGTGTAACTTCGAAAAAATTAAGAATGAAGGTACACTATAAAGGTTCGGTATGTAACGTCCTTAGGGTTGGAACTTGAGGTCTCGACCCACTCTCATAATGTCATTTGACAGTATGGATGCATCAGCAATTCCATTAAAATATATATATTACATTCTTGATAAAAAGTTATAATACTATTGCTAGCAACTTATTATTATTACGCAGTCAAGAAGTTGGAGAGCTGGGAATATTTCATAGTATTAGAGAGAGAGAGAGAGAGAGAGAGAGAGAGAGAGAGAGAGAGAGAGAGAGAGAATAATATTAGTACAGATCTGTCGTCCCATTATTTAGCTAATTGGCATCTGATTACTATACTATACTGCTACTACTACTACTACTACTACTGATAATAATAATAATTGTCCTTCATCCTAAATCGAAAAATACATTTAAAGCACCTCCCGTAAACTCATCTACCTAATAACATGCCATTACTGCTAAGAATAGTAGAGATTATTTAAATATTGATAATTACTCATTCACACAAATCTAAATCATTGATTATTACTTTTTCACACAAATCTAAATCAATGGGCTTCGTCAACACGCGGGTAAACCTGCCTACCTCCAATCAACCTTCTCCCTGACAAAACCACCTTGTGGCAGGAATTGTTAGACTGTGACTCAAGACGAGGGATCTCATAAATGTTGGAACAGGTCATGGCCAGGTCACAGGTACTAATATAGACGGGACCAGGTGGCACGGGAGTAGTGCGCCCGATCTTGTCTGGTGGTACCAGTTCACTTCACCTGGCAGTGAAATGCAGAGAGCAAGTGACGATGCCTGTATCTACTATTTTTTCTCTCTTTTGTATGTGAGGTCAGCAGTGACTACGGGATGGAATATAATAACAATAATTATTCAATAATAATAATAATGGGTTCTGCTCTACCTTATACAATCAAGATGTGAAGACGTAAAATGGAAGGAATATACATTACTCATTCAAATGATTCCCTAATAATAATGATAACCTCTGTTGAAAATAATGGTTGATTGAGCCGCGTTAATTTTATTTACAACAGCAATTGCTTAAAAGAGGGTCTACTTACCACCTAATATAATAATAATAACCCAACAATATTTTAGTACACTTAACACTTTACCGCCATAAGGAAACATGTTTCCTTCAAAGCCTGAATTATATGGGTCTAAACTTCAGAGGATCGGAGGATCTTGTAACAGAACTATATAAAAAAAAGTGTCACACAGGCTTAATTTTAACAAAAATGTCACACAGGCTTAATTCTTTTTTTCTTGCATGCTAAGATAAGACTATTTGAAGGACAGTCAGGGCACAGGTGACGAAAGAAGGTGGCCAGTCGTACGGGTCTACACTGACAGTTGACTGGACAGGTCTAGCCAATCCAGATGCCTTGAGAGAGAGAGAGAGAGAGAGAGAGAGAGAGAGAGAGAGAGACCTATTCCGAAGAATATGAAAACTGTTAAGTAGCACCCTATGAATTGAGAGAGAGAGAGAGACCTATTAGCGCTGTATGTGTTGAGAGAGAGAGAGAGAGAGAGAGAGAGAGAGAGAGAGAGAGAGAGATAATTTATTTGACAGCACGAAAAGCTGTTAATTTGTTTGTAAGAGGGGAGGAGGGGTTAAGTAATTTAATGATAACACGAAATGCAAGTAGATGGAGATGGTAATTATTGATAAGACCGATTGCTGTTAATGACGGAGAACTGATGATAACGTGTTAATAACTGATAACATAAATTGCTGTCATTGATGAGGAAAATATCCAACTGACAGTTAATTAATGAACTAAAAACTGTCAATGTGAAGAGAAATTTGAATTAACCAAAAATTATCCCCACCAAAAGCAACCTTTCCTCTCTCTCTCTCTTTCTTGCTCCATAAGCAATTCCTATCTCGAAGACATTAATATTACCATTTAAGGCCAACAAATTCATGCAATGCAAAATGTCAAAATTAAGCCCCGCAAAGAAACACTCATCCTCTAATCCATTCCGGCATATGCCTAAGGCCCCCTTTGTTTATTCCCCCCCCCCCAAAAAAAAATAAAAATAATAAATAATGTCCAGACATTCACTGGCTCCCTCTTATTTTTTTTTTACCCCGGACGATAAACAAACAAATGCGACTGCACTCCTAAGCACTCGCCTCTTCAATATGAAGTCCATAAACGCAGAAAAGCTATTTATCACTCGCGTCCTTAAAATGCACTCGAACTTATAATGTCAGATGTCATGGCGCGTTTCTGAAATAACTCGGAGTCTACCTGCACTCGCTTTTGCAATAGCAAAAATGGTTTTCTGTGAAGGGGATATACTTTTCAGGTCTCTCCATCGTGTAAAAATAAAAATAATTCTCGTAAAAGAAACCATTTGGGTCAAAGCAATTCAGGAAAAGACGCCATTTAGACAGATGTTTTAAACAATAACAATCCGCGGTATCTAAATTTCAGTGTCAGAAAATAGCTCGTAGATTCGATCTAATCAAACTTCCAAAGTAAAATGTAAATATTAATCACTAAGCTGACAAAAATCTCAATAAACTCACCTTGAACTGCTGCAAATTCGTTGGTTTCTTTATACGAGTGCATCAATACTGACACAGGAACCAACACACAATAAACCTAATGGAATGAGAGCCCCAAAAATATATCAATTCCACTGCAACGTCAACAAAAGTTTCCGCAAACTTTAATGGGACCAAGTCGTCGAGCGGGAACGCGGAGTCGCACGTCCACTCACCACCACTTCCAACTTCACACTGGCGCCTACGACGAGCGCGACCTGATTCACCGTTAACTTGCCTACGGCCTCGCAAACATTCTGGTTTACGTTTTCTAATGAACCAAGTCGGTTTCTATAACCATATTTTAAGAGACACTGGGTCCCTATGCTTTTAGGAATTGTTGATTGAGGAACAGACTTTCCTATTTCACACTGTAACTAGAATAAAAAGTGACTAGAGTTTTCTATGGGAGGAAAATTAGTTTGTAGACCAGGTACGGGGGAGTAGGTGAAACGTGTACGAACCCGGGGACACAGCTTCAAAACTCCTCCGATCAGATGGGAGGGCATTCGTTTGTCAGTGACGAAATTGACGATAAACGAGAGCCATAACAAGACATAATGAGATATAAATAATATTACACTAAAAAATATTAAAGGAGAAGTTTACTTGTGTACTGATACCAATGTGGTCTTTAAAAATACACATGAAAGAACGTACTACGTTATGGGTAGATGACCTGGATACCAAAATAATGGAATATATATATATATTATATATCTATATATTCTATAATATTAATATATCTATATATATATATATAATATATATAGATATATATATATATGTGTGTGTGTGTGTGTGTGTGTGTGTGTGTATGTGTGTGTGTGTGTGTGTGTGTGTCTGTCTGTGTAATTCAATTATGAGCTTCGTATCAATCAACTATAAAGGAATTTTCTGCTTTGGCACAAGACGGTTGAATATCATTATAATTTTCTTCATTTGTTGCCTTATTATTATCAGCATCACTGTGGCTACTGTCATGACCTCTATCATTATCATTCACCATCATTATCATGTAGTTTTACCATAAAACTATTAAATCAATCGAAATTTGCTACCATATCAAAACTGTTACGAGGAACACCACAAGGTGATATCTGAGGTCAGGCACAGTTTCATAAACACATTAAAAAAAACTGTCATAAAATAAAGAATACATATTTCGCAGATGGTACATAGTTATTCCTGGTTAAGGACAACCCGAAGATGACAGAGGGTACAAAATGAATTATGTAAACATTTGAGAGATTGAATCTAAAGGAATATAAAACTGAATGCACGTTATTAGGGTAACACAAAAACCTCAAAAAGGATTGATATTATCATTTACTAAAAGTAAATGATAATATCAATCCTCTTTGAAGTTTTATTATTTACTAAAAGTGAATAATGAATCTACAAATAAAAAACAGAAGAGAGGAATTGAAAGTTTTTACTGATGAATATCTAAATATGACAGATCATATTTCTAAACATGATGAAATTAGGATGCTAAAGGCTAAGAAATGTATAGTTGTTAATATTAGATATTGCGATACGGATATCTGAAAAAAAACACGTGCCCTTAACCATATAATCACAAGACAGTATATAAAAGAAATCCATACACATTCAACTTAATGTTGGCAAAAGTCTAGAAGGCAGCTAAAACACTTTCCTAACTGGAAACTTCTCGTATATATGTTAAATAGTTAGTTTTGAAAAACTGTTTTTTGCCTCATGTGCGATATGATACTATGCCTCTATGTTGTTCTTTATCTTTTTAAATGCTTCTTGTTTTATGCCTGTCCATTTGAATGCCAGAGAATACTAAATTAATCAGTCTGCGTTCTTTCTTATATCTGTTCTCTGTTGCGTGACGTGAAAAAATCCTTCTACAAGGTTAATTCACGTTGAGTAACATATTGATAAATGATGTACCATAATTGGAAAAAGAGTGGAAATAGTTCAGTGTAACTAACATGCACAATTATAGTATGAGCAATTTACTGGGTAAATTTCTACTTTGCGACCAGTTTCATCTTTTATTGTTTTTTCCTTGTTGGGAGCTAAGATGATTTTGACTCAGTCGCGCAGTCGGGTCTTAAGAAAAGTCGTAACTAACATTTTTTTTTTTTATTCTTCTCATTAAAAGCTCTCATATTCTATAACCCAAGTGAGACGCATCCACATTCTACGATATAGATGAGACCGCTCCCATCCGCCAAATTTTCGTAAGATTGATGTCTGAGGGATGCTGGAAGCCACAACAGAACTTAGTTAAAGAAGACAACCTTAGTTCTATGATGTTGGAAATAGCAAGAATTCCTCAAAGACGCGGTAAATTTGGAAACAGATGAATTATGATCTTGCTTAAGTATTAGTGACTGATAAAACAAAATCCAGATGGCTCTGCTTGGTTCACAATGACCCTACAAAGAGGTGGCTTGAGAAAAGTGCTTGATTTCGTAATGCTTGCATCCTT
>NC_087221.1:25619466-25626966 GCF_015104395.2 Macrobrachium nipponense
TGGATAATTTTAGTCCAAAGGTTTTTAGAGCCTTTTGGAGTATAACTGGTCTTTTTTTTCAGATGTGAATACCTGCTTATCATGAAACATCTAAAGACGAAAGGCGGTGCGCTAAGAACATTGAAATGGAAAGCCAAGTTACACTGGACAAAGTGGAAGTGACGACTACTGGACCTTGATGAAAGGGGACTTAATGAAGTGTACACGTAAAGCATTACTCAGGATGGTGACTGACGGACTTGCCATTATTTCAGAGAAGTCAAAATGTCCTCGTTCAGAGTTGAGATCTAAGTACTATTAGTAATTTAGAAAATATATAAACAAGAAATTCTTTTTAAGGGTATCTTGTTTTATCTTAAGTGTGAAATATAATGTAAGGAGTTAGTAGTGCAGAAAGATATTGAAAAGTAGAATTGTACCATCTGTAAAGAATGTGCTTAGAGATATAAATATAACATAGAAATAAGTCTCTATAGTGTCTTAACAACATAGGAAAACTTCACAGAAACTAGCCATTTGTGGTAAATGGTAAAAATAAAACCATTTGATAATTTTGATTAAGGAAGACAATGACAAATAAAAGGCAGGGTTGGAGTGACACAGGTCAATCACAGGAGTTTAACTTAGAAACTCGGCTACCTTAGTTGCATATTCAGTAGTCTGTAACTTTTCTGATATGAGTAATATTAACCTTGTTGAATATGTGCAATGCTGCCTAATGTTCTCTGCATTCTCAGTACATTCCGGTAATTAATTTTATAATCTTGTATTTCACACTTAACGAATTTTGTTTGAATACTGAGTTTTTCAATATGACAATTGGGCCCAGGTTTGCACGCCATATGGGTAGCCTAGATGATTTGGTTACGAGCTAGGCAGATTCTAGCTTAATGTTTTTCGTTCTGTGTGGCAGCATAAACATTTCAGTAAAATATATAGTTTTCACGAGTAACTGAAAGTAGCCTGACTAGAAAACTGTCTATTATAATTATAGGTGAATGGCTGATGAAAGTTTGGGATGTTTAAGAATTTGCCAGAATTTAAGTACTTGTGTACAGAAACATTTGAACAGGCAACTAATATGAAAACTGTCATAAGAGCCATTCATATTTCATTTGTGTTAGATCATGCAATCCTTTTAGATTCAATTTGAAGATTTCCCAATACATTTTTGTAGTAGGTGTAGTAATGTGGTTCGAAATCTATTTAAATTTTCTATTGTAGGTGTTTGGTTACCACCTGAAATGGACAGAATTATCTTAAATATTGGTCAGTTTCTAATGGGGAATATCAATTCTTAGTTTTGAAATCTTGGTATATACAAACATGTTTAAATCGGCTCTTCACTTAGGAAATTCAGTTTGACCTTGATACTTCCATCCTTTGCAAATGAAATTACTCGAACCCTTTGTGCTAAAGTTTTGTCAAAATTAAGGAATGAAACACTAGGATTTGAAAATGCTTACAATTGTTAAAATTCTCATGGCAGTTTGCATATCATAGTATGCCATACTTGTCTTAAACTAAATTAAGTTTCCAGTTAAGGATGTGAATTTTTGTACATGAATTAGTATAAGCTTCAATTGAACTATTATACCATTTCAATAAGGAAGCTAATGCCTAGATTACTTTTCAGGTGAAACTTGACTGCACACTACATTTGGATGAATGTGTAACAGTGCTATGATCACCTTCAGTAAGACTATCAGTTTGGGGAAAGTTAATCCATCAAGTGGAACGTTATCTCAGAAGTTTCAAGGACAGGACTTCATGCACAACAGGACTTGGTGTATAGGGAAGGTTGATTCTGAACAGTTTGTGTAGATGTATTCGTGATGAGGCACCAGTAATATTATTGGTTGATATATAGTTGAAATTAACACTGTGTAGCTCTTATTAGTTGAATTTTGCTTAAATTCCAAACTTTTTCGTAGGTTGAGGCCATTAAGTTCATATTGTGATATCACTTTTTGTAAGCAAGTCTAATAGTTTTTCTGCCCAGAGAGATGTTCAAGTCTCAACTGATTTAATTTCCTATTTAAATTTCACAGTTCGATTTGTATCTTTAAAATCAACTCTTAGTTTACCTTTGTAATTTGTAATCTTAGGGCATATTATATTTACTGAGCCTCGTCACAAAATCTCTCTCTCATCAATTAACTGGCATAAAAAGATAATTTTCCAAGTCTTGTGTACTTGCAAGAGGTATATAATTGTTATCAATGAAGATTATCGGGGGGAAATTCATTTAATTCGCTTTTGTAGGCCATCAGTCTATATATTCTTTTTTTACCACGGTTTATAAGTTGTCAGTTTATATCCATTTGGCTAGTCATTGCTTTTATTAAGATCATCTGAGGTTTGTAATATTAAGACGGTTTCAGATACTGAGCAAATTACTCTCAGTCGCTCTTGTATATTCTTGTAACGAAGTGGAATTGGCGTCATATAGTAGTATTGTGATTATAGATCTAGATCTGGAAAGTTGGATTGTTTATAGTGCTAGTTTCCTTGGCCAGAGCTTTATCTCATCTTTTTAATCTGTTCAATGTTTTGCCTTTGAATCTATTTTCCCTTGAGGACATTCCCTGTAGGAGGGTAGTGCCGTCAGTGGACTTCATGCGGTTTACTGTAGGCATTACTTAAGGTCCTTTTACTGTAGTCCCTTTCATATTCTCTTTCTTCATCATACTTTCCACCCTTAACTAACATTTGATTCATAGTGCAACTGCGAGGTTTTCTTCCTGTTACACCTTTCAAACCTTTTACTGCCACTTTCCATTTTAGCGCTGAATGACCTCACAGGTCCCAGTGCTTGATCATTGGCCTAAATTCTATATTCAACTCAACTCAACCCTTAAGGACATTCTGCTCTCCACACACACTTAGTCTTTAGCCTATACCATCAACTATGGTAAGTTCATTTTATGAAATTAAAGGACTTGGATGATTGCCTTGCTTTGTCTTGAGCTTCTTCCTACTGTTTCGTCAGCGTAATCTCTGACTTTTCACGATACTGAAGAGTCGAGAGCTTCTTATTGATGGATAATTTGGAGGCTTGTTACTGATATGCAGTGCTTAGTTTGTTGAATCTTCATTCTGTGATTGTGTTATCAGATTGGTTTTAACGTATGGTCTTTCTAGGGTTTCAAGATGTACGAAATCAATGGGATACTTTTCTCAGTCTATGGATAAATTCAGAACTTACCACAGAAGTGCTGATTTAACATGAAACAAGATGAAATTGCCTTTAATGATTTGGGGGATAGCTCTGTCCGTCAAGCCATTCTCGTAGAGAGGAAAATTCGTTGGAGTAGGTTGCAAAGACTAAGCAATTTGTGTTCGTGGTTGTTGCAGAAAAGCTCAGGGCTTATTGATGGTTATTGTTAAGTGATCTAGGTAATAACTAAATGTAGCTTTGTTATGTAAGTTTTCGGCAACATTCCAAGATAGTCTTCTGATATGTCTTGAAATACTTCCCATTGTTCTTCCAACAGTATAAAGATCCTGTTTAATGCACTGCATAATGCACAACTATACAGCATCATGAACAGTTTGCAGTCTGAGTTAATATTTTATTATTAATTTTCCTGATGCTATCCTGCTGGTTTCATGCACAGAAGGTAATATATATACACTATATGTCTAACCACCATAGCTGTTTGAGCAAATTTATTGAATATATAGCTTTGATTTTGAGTTAAAACAGTGGATAGCTTGAGGTGTAAATAAGGATTGCTGGAGTTCAGTAGTAGTCAGCTGCTACCATTCTTATCACTATTAGTTAAATTTACTGATAAGACCATAATTGTGTTGTCTCGAGGCAATTTCTGAAAACTCCTCTTTCAAGCAAAACGAAGATTCCCGTTTTCTTTCATTTTGCTTCTTGAAATTACCCGTCAACATTTACCAAAGCGGATTCTCTTCAGTAAATCAGTTTTTAAAAATCCCGCGTTCAATCTCGTTTTTACTTACTCCCCATTGTTTTGTAAGTGTGTTTTGGGAGTTCTTTGTATAACAATTAATCGTTTTTTTTAGAATTCTAAAAAAATATCAGCTATGGAAACAGACGAGATTTTTAATGTTATACAATATTGATTTGAGTCTGGGGGTTGCTCGTAAGCAAATGACTTCATGCCTGTTGTCTTATGTATCGTCCATAATCATTTTGATTTTGAAGCTTCGAGATTAAGAAGCAAGTTATCAATATAGAGACCGTGAAAATACTGACACCAGGTTGCATGGCGTGCAAATGTCATAAATTTTAATTCATGTAAAGTGGGTTGTTATTGCCAGAGATTACTTATTTGATGAGAGAGAGATTTAAATTAAGGTGATTTTGGAATAAGTTTGGGGCATTTTAAGTCCTGCAATTTTGCGTGTCAAAGGATGTACTCGTAGCTGTCATGTAGCCCTGCAAGTTTTTATTTATTTTTTTTGTTTCCCCTGAAACATGAAACTTCGAGGTTGAAAACTAGAAGCATTTTACCTTTCTATAGTTAAACATAATGAAATGTCGATGTTGAAACGTTTAGAAATATTTTACCTTGCTATAGTTAAACACAATGAAACTTTGAAGTTGAAAACTTGAAACATTTTACCTTGCTATAGTTTAACATAAAGAAACTTCGAAATTGAAAACTTTATAAACATTTTACATTGATATAGTTAAACATAATGAAACTTCGGAATTGAAAACTTGAGAAACATTTTACCTTACTATAGTTAAACATAATGAAACGAGAAGGTTAAAAACTTGAAAACATTTTACCTTGCTATAGTTATACATGATGAAACTTCGTTGTTGAAAACTTGAGAAACGCAATAAAACGTCAAGGTTGAAAACTTACTTTGCTCCAGTTATAGATTGCTGCATCCACTTTCGTTTGTTTATTAATTAACGAGAAAACTTTATTCATAACTTAACTATAGTTTGCTGTTGTATTGTGAATCCTGTTAGATAATTATTGTAATGTCATCCCGTTCTGAACTTAGTATCTGTTAGTTAAGTGACATCTCTCTCCCTCCAAACTTTTTTTTTTTTTTAATAAGGACAGTTTTTAAGGAAAAGTGAACACTATAGTCCCCTCTTGTGTTTTGAATCTGTTTAAGAATTAGTTTATTAGCCAAATCTGTGTAAGCGCGCGTGCGTGCTTTCGTGTCTTAAAATTCCATTTTTCGTTTAAAGTTTGGAATTTGTTGAGGGCGCTTTATTACAGAGTATCCTGTATTTTAATGAAAGTTCAGTAAAATACAGGGAATAGAGGTTATGGAATATAAACTAAATAGTAGATTATGGACAAAGGTGAATTATGAACGTGTACTGGAACATTGCGAATGAAAATAAAGCTATTAAGTCTAGTAAATGTAACTGATAGCTCTTAAACTATGGTATAGTCGTGAAAGGAGGTTCTATTTTGGTGTTAGAAGTGAAAAACAGCATTTTGAGATTTTACCTCCATTTTATGAAGTAGTATGAAGGTTCGAGGAGGTTAATTATTAAGAAAATTGGCATGACACGTGAATTCAATAAAGACAAACAGGTGATTATGGCGGAGTTTGATGCAGTGAAATGTCTTAATTAGACAGTAATTGGATTTAAATGATCTAGAACATCTTGAATACACTTTTGGTGGTGGCTGCATGAACGTTGGTTATATGGATGTGTATAACTCTGTAGATCATCCAGTTGTAGAGAGAATGAACTATTAGATTTCATGATTGTATGAGATATTTATAACTGGGAAGGTTGACAGGGCTATTGCATGTAATGTCCGTATTGATTTTAACAGTTACTTTCCCAATTTTAGGGGACGCTCCTTTGTATCAATAATTTTCAGCAAACTTTCATTTCTCTCTCTCTCTCTCTCTCTCTCTCTCTCTCTCTCTCAGGGCTACATGACCACACGTATAAACTGTTAAAATAAACTGCTACGTAACTGTGAACCTTAATCAGAAGTCATACAGAGATTTTTCCTAAATTTAAGCACTTTCAAGATTGCAGAAGTTCTTTTTCTCTGATGCATACTTCCCCAGTTCCAGATCTCCCATTCCCTCCTCCTTCCTACCCTCTCCTAAACTGGAAATGTTAATACTTAAAAAAAACTCGAAAGAACTGGCTGCCAGTCAACGTTCATATGACTGACGAGCCTCCTCCCGTCCCCCCTTCCTCATCTAGTAGCAGCATCTGCCACTTAGTCCTCACTACGAAAGGGCCAAAGGGTCCATAAAGTAGACCTTGCTTTTGACTAGAAGAACCACTTTTCCCATTTAGGCTGTTTATAAATTTCTCTTATATACAGAACTATTTCATTCTTCTGTTAGTGTAATGGGAGCAGTAGCCTAAAGTGTGTGTAAACTTGGTTATACTGTATTGTCAAATTGTTAATATCTTGACTGTGTAAACATTTTAGATTTCAATCCACTTAACTTTTCCAGCAGTCTTGTCAGAGTAGGTTTTTATCCTGACAGCCAAAGTCATGAGCAATAATTGTCTTGTCATTCCTAGAGTTGCTTGGAAAGCCTCATTTTTCAAGCATTTTTCTTATTTCTCAGAAATTTTAAATCTGGAAAGAATGTTTAAAATCTGGTATTTTTAAAATTCGTAATTATCTTTATATTGTAGAAGATTGCAATGTCTGATGCACAGGTTTTGGTATAATTGTTTGCAGTGAATGTGTATTCAATTTCACACTAATGTCAATGACAACGAATAACAAAATTTGTCATGAATTGTGTAATGTAAGTAGTGCACTTGTTACAAGGGGTAAAATTACTGTGATGTGATTTAAACTCAAGAATACGTATAAAAATGTGAAAGCAGTGTAAGCTTAGTGCTGAAATTTAGTGAAAATTGAGTTTAATATTAGAGGTTGTTAATAATTTTAAACTATCAAATTTAATGAAATTTGTTAAAGAAATTTTAATTAATGAATCTTGTGAATGTAGAGTAATTTGATGGAAGGGTCGTTCTGAAGTCTTGCATTTTAGTATTGTCTTTTACTCTTCAGATACCTAGGCTCTCTGAAAAGTTCAGCAGGGGTCGTAAATGTCCTCTTTGTCTCTGGTTTCTACCGTTTGTGTCCTTGACATGGAGGGATAAAGAACTGCAATAATCACCTTTAGACGAACTGTGTAATAAATTTGTGAATATCTTGTTGGTATGGAAGATTTCAGGTGAGTGTGTGTGTGTGCGCTAGTTTTCAACGTTTTTAGATGTTCTCCTGGTTAGAAGGTTCGTGTTAGTGGTACAGAGGCTGTGCAGGTATGCCTGCGTGCGCGTTTGTCTTTCACCTGGGTGACAGGATGTGAAAGTGTCGTCTTGGTTTGAAAAAAAAGTAAATCTCGCGTAGTTGGTCGGAAAGCTGTCCAATAGTAAAATGAATATAATACGCACACTTGTCGTGCTATAAGAATAAATTAGATTTCCTTTGTACTTTGAAAATACATATTGAAAACGTTGAAATACACTAGTGTCAAGACCAACTGGTCACCTCTTTA
>NC_087221.1:25629466-25684466 GCF_015104395.2 Macrobrachium nipponense
AGTAAATTATGCAAGAGCTCAGGGCATATTGAAAAGAAAATGTAACTGCAATTTGAAATACAAAATCTTTGATAAAATCTGAAAGATATTAACTAATTCAAGGTTAGGTCTTCAGTTATTCCTTTTGGTTTTTATTTGAAAATAATAAATGCAGGCACTACTTGAACCATAAATAAACAATTTAATAATTTAAATCCCTGTAACAATCGAGCAAACATTACTTTGGTTATCTTGTGATAAGCATGTTCATGGAAATAGACTTTGGCTTTGAGTGTTGGTAGAGGTGGTGACAAATTTAGTTTTGCTAAGAGTCCATCCTTGCATACGTAGCTTTTAATTAGTGCAATGTCTGACCAAACTATCTTAAAATTGACGTTACTCAGTACGGTCTAGTAAACCAGGTTAACAGCCTCCCCCTTCATCATAACCATAACAGAACGGCGGGAGTATTCTTAGAATTAATCAGGTTGAGAGTCTTAGTGTCTATAACTAGGTAGTATATTTCCTCGTAGTTACTGGCTTCCTGACTCTGTAACTATTGGTCATTTTTTAGGGTTATTCCTTGCACACCAGTACAGGTACATTTGAATGTTTTAAGTTCCTTAATGTCGTGAATCAGCGCACGTTTGAGATTGGATGTTAGAATCGGCGCGTTTTCGAGTGGATGTTTGGTTTTTGTATTCTACTGGCGTACTGATTTCCGCTGCCCGAAGATGAGATCAAGGTGATTGAGATATTCTATGCTTGTTGTGTTCCTTAATATTTTGCACCTCTAAGTAGGCAAAGATAGCAAGTCGTTGTCCCCTTACGTTTTCATTAAGTCATGAGTTATTGTCCCAAAATTAATGGATTTTATTGCCATTGATTTTATCGTTCTGTGATCAAATAAATTCAAGAGTTTTGCCGTGAATTATTTAGATTAGTGGGCTATTTTCTATGAACAAATGAGAAACCAAATAATTTAGTATTAAATGTCTTTGACAGCAGCCTCGGAATATGGGATTATGAAATATTGTTCCACGAGGATTTAGTTTCAACTGCAAGTTAAGTTATCAAATTATTATTATAAGTCATCAACTTTATGTAATTTTTTTTTTTTTTGCTTTTTTTTTTTTTTGTTCAAGTGCAATCTTTGATGGCACAGTGACTACGAATTAAAAGTCTTAACGATTTTTAATTACTTTATCATTTTTGTAAATCTTAAATTCAATCTACTTTGAAAAACAGAAAAGCCAAAAATAACAGCTGCTGATCGTATGTCTTACATAAACAAATTTAGCTATTTTAAATGTTTCACCTCACTGCTGTCCATTGAGCTTAAATTTGCCTTAAGTCGAAAATAAAGCATAATGAAGTATTCATTAGACTTGACTATAGTTGCTATAATTTAGCGTTATCTGGCAGATCACATTTTAGTTACTAAGATTTCAAATTTCATATTTCGTCTCTCGAGGAAACATGCATGAATGTGACAGAAGTTCGTGTTAATGATAATTCAAAATATAATGTCGAAGATTTTAGATTATCTGATACTTTAAATTTCTGGCTTATGTAGATACACGGTTAAATGTATTCAAACGAAATTCGTGGATGAAATAAAATTATATTGTGCGCTTAAAATGTTTTGATATACCCAATGTCAGGTATATTTAGCAGAACGTTCATAGTACATACCAATATCAAATGGGTTTGCATAAACCATTCCGCTAGATAACTAGTAGTTTTTAGGCCTCTGAAGGGTATCATAATTTTATATAGTAGGCCATCATTTGACTACGTATTGTAATGTCAGTTTGTTTCCAAGAAATATGATATGTGAACTGCTGCACCGTAACTTTATTTAAGCTGGCAATTCGGTGGATAAGTACTGCGTCTTTCCTTGATTTTATTTGCGTGCGGCTTTGAAGCCGGTATTCCGAGGTTTTGATTGTATCAGTTAATAGTTTATGTAAGAAAAAGAAATGTTTGGATCTTTCCTAGATAGTGACCCCCTCAAGGTTTTAACCAGTATGTATACACCTTTGCGGCCGTGTAGCCTAATTAGTACAAGCCCATTGGGGATGACCTTAAAAACATACTGTACAGATATCATACAGATAATGATCCCAAACAAACATTAATCCTAGATAACGACCCCCGAACTTGTTCTATGTAGGAGGGTGTCGTCTTGCATTAATCATCACATCTCGGTATAATCCCTCGTCTGAGTCGCTGTTTCCAATGAGCTGCTTCCATCCGCTTCTGTCTAGAAACGCTCATTTCATAATTGATTTTGGCGGTGGTTTTACGGACAGATGCCCTTCCTAGCTCCAACCATCCCCTAATTTTTCGAGCACGAGACCGGCTCTGAGTTAGGCTGGCTTCTACCCCCAGGTGGCTTAAGATGTCGTCTTGTATTCACATTTCGTGGTTCAGTTCGTCTCTCCACGTTGCGTTGCTGAATTTTCGTATTTGAAAACTTATCACACAGATGAAGGTAAAGTGATTTGGTGGTCCACGTGTAAGGTGAATGCGTACTTCGGTCCGATCTGGCTGGCCCGCTTGGGGAAGAAGTACTGGTTAGTCAGGGCAGTAGTCTTGCACGTCTCTTCTCTTTTACCTGACTCAGTCATGGACATAAAATGGGATGAAATCGAGAGGAGGCATCTTGGCCATTTGCGAATCCTGTCTGCTTTTGAGAGGGCTTCAGGTGTCATGAGTAATGGATCGTGACGAATTGCATATGGGGCCAGGATGACCCCTCCAATTCTCCACAATTTTTGCGAGTTTACTTATTAAGAGACTGTTTCCAAATTCGAAAAATTAATGATATCCTCCTGTCTAAATGTATAAATGTCTCTAATTTGTCATGGAGTAACATTCATATCCATTTTAACAATAAATGTGACCCCGTGACCTCGTTAAAAGTACTTTAATATTGATAAGCTAAAATGTTCAGCATTAGGTTTCAAAAGCCTTTATACTTTTCTTGGTGTCTTTAATTCACAATCATTGCAATTGTTGCTTATAAAATTTTTAATAAAGTATTATTAAAAAAGAGGACAAGGAAAGCATTCAATGGCCTAGTAACTTTGCTAACTACGAAAAAAAAAAATTGCTTAGTATTGTGTTACTAGGTGGGATTGGGGCGGGCCTTGGTGGGCTTTCTTTTTCCTTTTTTATTTAAATATTCTAAATCTTTAAAAACCACTACTTATTCTCACAATCATGAAATACGAATTCAAAATGTATGGAATTCAAACGCCTTGCATATATGCAGAAAAAGCAAAGAAATCTCAATTTTTCCTTCATTACGCCATATTCAAATATATGAGAATATGTTTGAGTCTAGGGTAATTGTCGGGTGAAAAGCTAAGTTTTCTATAACCTTCTGGCGTTTGGAGTTTAGAGAAAATGAGGCTTATGCATTTGAGATTTTTATTGTCATTGATTTTGGTGTGTATTCATATTACAACTAATTGACTAAACTGAAACTGATTGTACTGAAATCGGTTGCTTATATAACATTCAAACTTCTACAATAAAAGATCTTAACGAATTTACCTTGTTTCATTTCAGCCAGATTTTAAGTCTTGAGTAACTACGTACGTAATATAATCACAATCAACAGTACTGAAGTATCTTGAGCAGCAAAACGAGTAACAATTGTGCTTATATTTTAGTGACAGGCTTTAGATTTTTTAACGAGGTTTTTGAGCAACTCAAAAGAAATGACAAGCTAAGGATTTCTATAACTTCAGTCATCAAAAGAAAAAAAACCTATCCAGCAGAAAGCTGTATTTGTGAGGAGGACACAGCTTCCCAAATGATTTACCGGGCTTATTATCAGCCATTTTGACAACTATATTCATCGAAACACATAGGACTACTGCTTTCATTCCATCAGTGGGAGAGTGAACGAGGTCTGTGTTTGGGAAATGAACACGCCAAAATGGGCTTATGGTTTTACTTAGTCAAAAGCGAGGTCTATTTCATGGTTTCTTTGGCCATTTTTTCGCTGTGGACAAAGGAATTTGCTGGTGCTGGAAGAGAGAGGGGGACACTTGGGGAGAAAACACTGTCATATGGACGTTATAAGTGGGAGAATACTTCGATGTTGCTTTTTTCTGTGCATGTTTTAATTAACACTTTGCATATTCACATTTTGTATATGCTTCAATACTGAAGATAATAAAAGATGAAATATTGATAACTTTTATTTCTTGTCTCAACATATGCGTAAATGAAAATTTGAAGGCATTAAGAATAATTGACTTACACATTCGAAAGTACATCTCTGAATGCATAGTACTTGAAAGTTAAGATACTCTTAAGATTAATTTTGCAACCTATGGATACTTGATGAACGCGTACCATTGTTTATAGCAAATTGTCAAAGGCATTAAGAGTGATTAATAAACCCTTTCGCCATAGGATATATCTGAAGCCCTTTCATCATTTATATATGGATAAAACTACTGAATACAGTCTTCAAGCAAAGATCCTAAACAAAAAAATATTTAAAATTAACCCAACAAAACTTTATAGAGTTGGCAGTAATCCAGAGATTAATGACCATTAAGTCACATACTGGGCCAGTTACTCAGCAAGATTTTGTTTCTTAGACACTTTAGTCATTTACACATCAATAACTACAATTTGTTAGATATAGTAGGTCTCTGGAAGAGTACAAAGGTACTCCAAAGATTTCCAATGAAAATAAGGGTTTATTTTGCCCATTTAAACTTAGTTGTAGTTGTAATACATATTACAAAGACTCCACAAAACATCTTGGGTAAGGATCCCTTTGGCGTCACAAAATACAAATCATTGTTGTGATTAAAGTAGATGTTATCATATACATATATAAAATTAATCTCAGAATAACAACTCTGAAAACATTGACACTTAAACCTTGTCCTGTTGGTTTTAATCATTTTAAGCCATACTGCTTATATTACAATTACTTTAAAATAATCTTTTTCTGGATGGAAACTTCAGTCAAGCTTCCTACTTTTAGCTATGATAAGTGGTGTACTTTTGTTACTATCACCGACAAGTTACTTTTTCTATGAAAGGAATTGTAAACTGGATGGATCATAAAATACTGTTTTGAAAATATTGCATAATCTTGCATCAACTTTGGAAAATGAGGAAAAATTTACCCTCCTTTATATTTCTCCTTCAAATTTGATTAAATTCTAATAGTCTACTTTGGAACAGACTCAATTTTTCCATTTAAAAGATGTTCCTTATGATTTCCTTCAATTATATTTCCTTAAGTTTTTCTTTTAAAAATCCCTTAAATATCACCAATTTTACCTCTTGGAAATTAATCGTTCCTTCAGCTATCCTTGTTAAAATTACTCCTTCAAGTCTTCAATTCATGAACTCTTCCATTTCCGGAACAATTAAGCAATGTCTAAAAAATATCCCTAACATAAAACTCTATAAGAGCTATTCCTTACTTAAGCCTTTTCTTTAGGAACTATAATTACCGTTTATGCCCTTTCCTTTACGAACTACTCCTTCCTGGATTCTTTCTTGAAAACCTGCTCTTACTTAACCTTACCTTCAAGATTTTTTTTCCCCGAGCATAGGCCTACATTTTCCCGTGACAAACGATGCTCAGCTATACTGACTTTACCCAAGGCTTTTCACAAAACATACACCCAGCTAGAATTTGGAACATGGGCCTACATTTTCCCGTGAAAACTATGTTCAACGTTACGAATTATATCTGAAGCTTTTCACCAAAACATGACCAGCCTAGAATATGAAGGATAGGCTAATTTTCCTGTGACAAACTATGTTCAGCTATACGGATTATACCCAAGACTTTCACAAAACATACCCACCTAGAGTATTTAGCATAGGCCTTCATTTTCCCGCGACAAATTATGTTCAACAGCAGCATATGAAATACACTGTTGGCTTTTCACAAAATTTACATCTAACTAGTAAAATAAGCGGCAGCAGATCACACCACCATTTTCGTACTTGTAATTTCCATTGACATTATGAAGAGAACATACGGTGCTTAAACCCCGCATATAATTGCTATCGAAAATGCGTATGCCCGTGCATTCTACACAGCACTTGTCAATCTAAGACTATGAAATCTCACTGAAAGTAACTGTCACGGAGATCTATAATGAAAACATAATTCTGTTACTTTTAAGCATGGAGGCAACCCATACGTGTAACTGAATTAAATGAAGTTATGCAGGATTCAAAACTTCGTTTATTAAATTTACATGATATTGCCACACCATACATATTTGATTTCCTTTTGAGGTCCTTCCTTAAAACCCAGATTTACAAAGCACTTTGGAGAATGCCCGTGAAAACAATTTGGTTTAATTTACACAAAAAAGAAACTATTTTCCAGTGGACAAACTTTATTTAAAGTTATTAAGGTGGAGAGAGAGAGAGAGAGAGAGAGAGAGAGAGAGAGAGATGAGAAGAGAGACGAAGAGATGATTGAGAGAGGAGAAGAGATTCACCAACACCTATTGAGAAAGATACTTCGCTAGTTCAAACTGGTCTGATGGATTGCTTACAACGTGTTCAAAGGATTTTACTTTTGCATTTAACTGGATTGAAAGGGGGTGGAAATCTATAGAATGCTAACGAAACGTCTGAAACTATATTGTAGGAAACTGTTAAGAATTGACATTTTACAAGGGCAAGATGAAGTGATGTAGCAATAAACTGTAAGCGCACATAATGTATGCCATAATTCCACGAACAGGGCATTATATATTGGAAGCAAATATTTTCCAAGTTTATGAATAAAATACTGTTAAAATGTCAGTCACATGTTTAGGAAACTTTAAGTGTACATAATTACATGAAAAGTTCACCAGGAAACATTAACATATCTTAAGGAAACTGAACATTTGATTTATAATTAAAAGCTAAGGTTATTGGAACTTCAGTACCAAAATGCGAAAAAATCTTTTTCTTGCTTCTTATTCCTTAAGCTCTTCCAAAGTACATCATAAGTAATTTTCGGTCTCTTAGATGCTACTTTGTTCCACTAACATTATTGATTAAGGATTGTTAACATACAGTGTTTTCTTTATGGATGTGTCTTAATGCAGGAAAGTAAATTACAAAACCAATTCATATTAAACATAAGTAAATTTCAAATCTGTGATGAATGATTCAAGTTAAACATCCATATGCCAATCATGTCCGAAGTACGTACTACGTTCAAATAAAGTTTGCTTTAGAGGTGACAAAAATTCAACCATACTTGAGATACCATTTTGGCTCAGGTGTTCGTGTCACTTGTTCTGATTTTAAGCAAACAACTAAATGAAGACCTAGATACTAATTGCAACAATAGTTGTATAACTCCTCGTGATATTTGCAACTTGTTCCTCTGTGGTTCATATCTGCTGCAGATCTTGAGTTTTGAACATTCAGAAACTCTTCATTGTATTACTTTAATAATGGTCGAATGATCTGGAGATCATCTTTGCTTAGGCCATAAATTAATTTCCACTGTTGTGACCTTTCAATCTGTATGGAGAAATCAGTCATTACTTCTAGTGAACATGTCATATTCCTACTATCTTCACATTCAACTCCAATTCACTACAAACACCTTTTATATCAGGAAATAGATTTTTTCAACATCAAACTGGATCGAATTCAATTGTGTGTAAATATCAGACTAGGAAAGACTTTTACATAATGTCTTTTCAAGTATTACCTTTCACATATCTGAATGGTCAATATTCTAATTACACAACCTCCCACAATCCTCAACCATGTATCTCAATCAACAAGCTATGTGGCCAATTATTGTCTCTTCCACGGAATGCAACCTACTTCCTTAACCCACTGAAGCAAGCAACTACTTGTATACCTCAATACAATGAATAAACTCACTGAATAATTTGCCCTACATCTGTTCACTGACTGTTACCTTACCTTACAGATCAATATGTTTAACTCTATCCTGTTGTTGAACATTTCATGTTTAACTACAGATTGATGTATTCTTCCTTAACTCGCTGACTACCATAAACTAACCCAGCCAACCTTAAGACAACGACAACCCAAGTACAGTGTACCACCCATCATAAGCAACCAAATAATGTAGGCAGTTACATAACTTGACCCACTGACTTAACATACCGTACCTTTACCTAATGACTAAAACATCCTTAATGTACCTGTTGTCAGGCCTATTCTATCTTAACCCAGAAACTGACCTCATCTGCATTAATCCAGACTAATCCTATGCTAGATCACTGGGTATTCTGTCCTCCCCAGTAAACTGACTAAGTTGTTCTATTTGACTCGTATATGTAACATTTTCATTGACGAGTTGTGCAATATACATTACTCCTATGAATGTTAATGAGTTTCAAGGTTCAGACTACAATCATATCCAAATAAACCTTAAATTGTTATAACTAATACCCAACTTACTAATGATATGTCCTTGATATGTGAACAAGTACTACAGTATGCTACCCTAGGAATTTGTGGAATTGTCTGCTAAAGAAAGTGAGCTCTGGCTTTTTACTCCTGTTGGAAAACTTTTTATGTTGATATCAGGGAACCTTATATCATTGGTATGCAAACTACATAAATCAAAGAAATAACCCACTAGTATAAAAGTCAGATTAATTTAATCAAGATTATACAGATTTAATTTTATGAGAAACAGTCACAGTGTAAGGTGAAATGTATTCAAGAATACCGAAACAGCATACACGGATGACTAAATTGTACGTTTGGGAATATCTCAATAGAAATAGGACTTTGAAATCACGTAATTACATTGACTGACAACTTATAAATGCACCAGTTACCTGCTATTCAAGTTACGGTATCTTCCAAGTAGGGCGACTGTCCAATCCTAACTCAAATCAATAGACTCATCAGTACTAACACAATTCACTGCAAGGTCAACCTTACATCAATCTACTTAAAAGCTAATTCTACCTTAATTCACTGATTTAATGAATCATGTCACAGTTCATGAAATAAAGAAAAATAAACTCCCTTATTCCCTAAAATAATCAGCCTTAAGCTATACAAAATAACTAATCTCTTATCTATTGTATACCATCTTAGTTCGCGAACCTGTTCTACTTCAAATCTTATGACTGTTCTTTTCAATGTCAGTCCATGGACAAACTTATCCCGCCTCAGTCCATTGACAAACCTGTCGTAGTACCTCAATCTACAAACTAGTTTGTTATTATATGAATCTTTTGCCTAAAGCATCGTGCATGGATGGCTTCACTATTATTTGCAAATTAACAGAATTTAGACTTCTTTTACACCCTGTTACAAATTAAAGGTACCAAATTCACAGGACTTGCTAGCAAAGGCTTGTTCTATTCTTTGAGGCCATAAAACGTCGAAACTAGAAAAAATACTTTTAGCCTACTATTGAGAATCTGGTACAGCAAGTAAATTGGATTTTCTTCAGTAAAGGCAGTTGTCAAATTAAAACCACTGTTTATATTTGTTTATGTGTATGGTTGTTTTTACGTTGCATGGAACCAGTATGGTTATTCAGCAACGGGACCAACGGCTTTACGTGACTTCCGAACCACGTCGAGAGTAAACTTCTATCACCAGAAATACACATCTCTAACCCCTCAGTCAAATGCCCGACCTCGCGGCCACCTAGGTGGCAGGCCAAGGCCATACCGACCATGCCATTGAATTAAAATCACTTGCACAAACAAAGTGGGCTAGCTAATGACAAAGTACATTAAGCCAAGGTTAAATTGCATTATCAGAGGTTTTATTGTCTCTTTTGAACCTAAACAACATAACCTTGGAGAAGATAACTAGGTGCTGTTAAGGGCTAGTTTCCAGTAGAAGTAAATCCTGCCTAATTTCCAAGTTTCATCTGATCTATTAGTTGTGTTCTTATAAGAGAACTTTATCGTTTAGATTCACAATATATCTAACCTTTCATGAAGCCATAAAAACTTAATCATATATTAATTTGCAACATTTACTCTTTGTAAGAAAAAAATATAAAGCATTTCTAGTCTTGGAAAGATTTTTTTCCACTCTCACCTCAAAAGGCTCGTTATTTCACCTAGGTAGTTTCTTGAGACGACACTCCTCAAAAAATGACAGCAGAATTAAAAGTTTGTTCATATTTAATCTCCTTAACTTTCGAAGTACAAGCTGGACCTGAAAGAGATTAAGATTAAAATTAGACAATTAAAAATAATTTTTATCAAACATCTTTAGAAGAGTATGAAGCACATTGTACAATTTGATAAAATAAATATACATTTTTGCCTTTGTCTAGTATGAACTTGAAAAACGCATTTACTGTATATCTCTTTCACTAGCAAGGCTTACTATTTTGTAAGGATAGTTCCCTAAATTTTGCTAGCTTTCATGAGAGCTATAATGATAGCCTTGAATAACCAACTTCATAACGTTAAAACTTAGCCAAAACTACCTTTCAAAGCCTCCTGGTATTTGCTTCATGAGGCAGTTCATACTATTTACCGAAAGGGGTTTCTTGGACTTAGACTTACAACTCGGTGTTACTTTGGCTTATCTACGCTTCAACTCCGAGGTGCTAGTACTAAATGGATGTATATAATACTTTGATCGCCGAGGTGCTAGTACTAAATGGGTGTCTATATTACTTTGATCACCAAGGGGCTAGTACTAAACACGGCATCCCATTAATACAAGGACCCCTGAGTTGTCACGTAGATAAGCCAAAGCAGCACCCACAAGTCTTAACATCTAGAAACTCAACTACTGCATGTTAATGCAAGTGACCCTTTTGTCAAAGGTTAGGCTGCAAACTACAATAATGGTAGCTTTTCACTGTTGACAAAGGGGACGGCGATTTTAAAATAAACGAAATTTACTCTTAATTTGTGCAAAATCTAAGCTGTAGGTCATGATGTTGGTGTACCAGGTGAAATTCTGATTTTATCACATTCAAAGGATTTCCTAGAGCCAAGAACAACAGATGTCCCATATAACATTTCTGTAATTTGAAAAAATTATGAATATTGTCACTGCCCAAAGAATACAGAAATGTTACGTGCTCAAAGTATGTATATTGTTTTTTTACTGTGAATGCACCAAAAATTACATTACTGGTAAATTAATTGCATTTAGTGGGTGCGATATCTGAAACGCACATTATTCGGAAGGGAAGTGAATAGAGGTCATGTAAAATAGAATAGCACGAGGTTTCCTATTAGTTTTGGATGATTTTGGCTTGTTAGACTAGAACATCGTAATTGGAATGGTAAGGGTCGTGTAAAAAGGGTTTACGTGAGAATAATTTTCAATAAGTACGCGGTCCATGACTGATTGGGTATAATCTGGAAAAAATATTACATCACTTTCGTAGGAAATGTTTGTCTAATCCATTACCGCCTGCTTACTTTATGACTAGATGAGGGCAGGGACCACACATTCCTTTTGGGAATACAGAGGAAGACAATCCAAGGTAGCCACTTTAGTACTTTTTAGCACGGGAATGGGGGTGTCACTTTGAGTCCGGCCCGGGCGTCATTAAAGCTAGTTATGCCACTGGTTTAACATAACCAAGTTTTGGCTGTAATACCACTTAAATCATATCTGCTAAGCTTAAGGAACACAACGTTAATTCCTCGGTAGAAGACTCCCGAGAAAAGCTAATACTTCGTTGAAAATATCCCTGGACCTAAAAACATGTTACACGTCACGACGGTCTTTCCACGCGTAGGCTCGAAAACCCATAATTTAGCAAGTTATATATGTTGGCATATCAATATTCATACGTTAATATACAAGCATACTCTTAGTGTATACCATGTTTTTATGCATACAATCAAAATTGCATTTACCATTAGATCACAAAGCAACACCCAAACTCTTGCGCCGTACACTCACTGACACGACAAACGAAACTGACTCAAGATACACAAGTTCTCGAAGTCAGTTTTCAATGCATTCCCCGGTTACGTCATCAAGTGGTTTTCAGCCAATCAGGATTCAGCCGGTTCTAGCGAAAAGAGGATAACGGCTCCCGATTGGCCGAGGGATCCGACATACATTCGCAGAGGTCGTTACGTCATTTTAATGAAGAATGTGGCACCAGTTTTGGGTCGTTCCCTGATTCCGAAATCGGATAGTCTGTAGAGAGAGAGAGAGAGAGAGAGAGAGAGAGAGAGAGAGAGAGAGTAATTTTGTGCTGCATCTTTGCAACATTATGACATCTAACACTCCAATGATGGTTGGATATTCCAGAGGTAAACATCACGCCCTTTATCGCTTTCAGTATTTTACCACACTTACAACAAAGGCCAGGATGGTACAAACCCAGGTTAATTAATCAGAACCCATTAAACGGCTGTTCTCAGTTGCATTTAACATCAACAGACGAAATATTTATGTCGGACTATGAACACCCCTCGTTCTTCCAAAGGAATTTTATACTGTATATCCCAAGTTAGACAAATCTTACATCTTATCTTATAAGATGTAAGATAAGATGTAAGATTGGTTCTGAAATCAGTGAACGATGATCTTAGTTCTTTCCCTACAACACTAAGCTATGCAGTCAACACCTATGTATATCGTATATCAACTACGTCAAAAACACCATTTATTTTAAGAGTTAATCCATTCTGTTTATGTTGCATCCTTCAGGCTAGTTCGTCCAGGTTACCGGGATGCATTCTTTTAATAAATTTTCCCTGTAAAGTACAGGCTATAGGCAAAAGTAGAATGACGCACGTTTCTTTAATATTATTTTTTTCATGTTACTTTTACCTTTTTGCCCCTTTCAGAAGGCTCTTGAGTAGACACCAGGATCTCGTCATTAAATATTAAAGATAAAATAGAATTATCCCTGAAAACATGCATATAATATTCGTACTATTTACGTAATTTGAGTATAATTTAGGCCATATACGTAACAGCAAAATGAGTTATAATGCACGGACACGAGTTCATTAGGTACATGTTAATGTTACCCATAAAATTAAGATATCGCTTGCAAAGAAAACGAACTCTCATGAGCTAAAAAGAAAAAACCTATACTTTGAGGGTAACTATATGAAATATATTTTCCCTGTTGAGTTCCAAACACCATCACTATGTAAATCATATATTGTAGTTTCCTCTTTGAAGAGGAAAGGAAAAAAGCCTTGAAAATCAAGGCTTATTTATAAATATAAAGGTAAAAGTATCAGCAACAATTATTCACAGTAAAATTTTAACACTGGCGATTCATTCTCTTATGCATGTTACTCTATACCTTTTAGATTGATCTACCTATTTCCCGTATGTATGAAGATAAGTTTATCTTATCCCGTCTAACAGAATTTGATCAGTATTATTTATAATGCTTATTGCTAAACATTACTAGATTTTGAATTAAAATATAAATACATACACTTGGTGTTCGACGATTACTAAATCAAACTGAACTAGTAAAACTTAATGAATGCAAAAACACTGGATTGTTAAAGCTTCTTTTGCCAGTAAATCTTCGTATATAACGGGAAAAATTTACATGTGATGATGAAGTGCCAACGGACGACAATTGTAAACAACAATCATTCAAAATAATGATTCGGTGGACTTCCTAATAAAAAAATAAAAAAATCTCACTGTGAATAAATGCTTTAACATTCTTTATTACACTGGAGATGTATATTTATATAGTGTCATTTTGTATGTAATTAAAATGAATAACCATTATAATTCTCTTGGTATTTAATTCGAATAAGCAGTGTAAATAGTTAAATCCACCTCAGATCACGTATATATATATATATATATATATTATATATATATATATATATATATATATATATATATATATATATATATATATATATATTATATATATATATATGGGTGGGTGTGCGTGCGCGCGTGTGTTTTGCTGTAACGAATCTATATAAAAGTCAAAGAAAAATGTCACATTATCATCCCTACATAGTGACCCCCATGGGTTTTATCCCGGTATGTATCCACCTTTGTGGCGTGTTTAGTACAAGCCCGCTGGGGATCACAGCGGGCTTGTACTAAACACGCCACAAAGTTGGATACATACCGGGATAAAACCCTTGGGGGTCACATAAGCAAAAGACTGTAAATGTCGTAAAGATAAAGACCCCAAGAAATATTGTGAATTTTATTATAACTTTATTATAACCGGCCACCAGAAATTGTGACCTTTTTTTCCTAGCCGAAACTGTGACTTTTTTCCCTAAGACTTTATAAATGGCCACCATTGTAATATGAGATGACTCTTTCAACTAGAGCGATTAAGGATTAAAATGAGTGCTCTAAGTTTTACTGGATTGATAGTAACCAAGTGTGCAAGAATAACTTTATTTCTTCAATGCGTTTGATAATTCTCAGGTCTGTTAGTCCGTATTCACCATACTAAGACACTAATTAAATTATTCTCAGGTCGGTTAGTCCGTATTCGCCATACTAAGACACGCTAATTAAATTAAATACCGTATGTAATATAGTTAAATTAAATACCGTATGTAATATAAATCTTCTTAGGCAAGGGGAGTTTGCTAAAATACTTAATTCACAGTAGTTAAATTTTTGGTAAATGTAAAGAAGACGGCTGTACGAAGCTATAATTCGTTAAGTTTTTGACTGAGGAATATAGAATAGGATGTATATAATGCAGTACAGGTGAGATAATTGGAGAAATGTACGAGATAGAGAGAAACTTACCGTCTCTAACCTATTTCTTCAACTTCATTTCCAAGGGGCTGGTTGTACTAAAAGCGACGACCCCGGAGCCATGTTTGGTACTAGCTAAGTTCCCTCAGGGGTGAACGTGAAAACATTAACAAGACTGTAAATTTCTGGTTATAGAGGCACATTTCTCAAATTAACTCACATCTCCTGCACCAAATACACCATTTTCTAGATATAACAGAAGAACTATAATATAAAAGATATCTTCATGCGGGTGTCTACTTCACACTTACTTTTTTTTTTTTATGACGGTTATTCCCCATCAGCCAATGTCAGGATACAGGTGATGGGCAAGTCCAGCCAACATGGAAGTTCCTCGCTGGACGAGTGGTTTTCGCGCTCGGCGGCCAATCCGGTGGTCCGAGATTCGATTCCCGCTCGGCCAACGAGGAATCAGAGGAATTTATTTCTGGTGAAAGAAATTCATTTCTCGATATAATATGGTTCGAGTAGAGGAAAAGACCCCATATAGACTCACTTTTCTAGCCCCGCCTCCCCGCCCAACCCCCCACCCCCAAAAGGGGCGTGGCCACCCCGACCCCATATAGACTCCACTTGTCTGGGGGTGTGGGCCACCCTGACCCCATATAGACTCCACTATTCTGGGGGGCGTGGCCACCCCTGACCCCAAATTGACTCCATTTGTATTATAAGCTCATGTACGTTCATGAGCTCATAATTGACTCCATATGTATGATAAGTTCATGTACGTACATGAGCTCATAATTGAACTCCCATTTGTCTTACAAGCTCATGTACGTACATGAGCTCATTAGGGGGGTTAGTGGCCTGGCCCCCCTAACCCCAAATCGACTCCACTTTTTCTACCCCTGTGACGTCACATAACTATAAGGGAATAAAACTATCCTTTCAACCCTCCACTAATTCTGGGGGGCGTGGCCACCCTGACCCCAATTGACTCCATTTGTCTTACAAGCTCATGTACGTACATGAGCTCATATTAGGGGGGCGTGGCCTCCCCTAAACCCCAACCCCAAAATCGACTCCACTTTTCTACCCCTGTGACGTCACATAACTAATAAAGGGAATAAAACCATCCTTTCAACCCTCCACTATTCTGGGGGGCATGGCCACCCCTGACCCCAATTGACCTCCATTTGTATTATAAGCTCATGTACGTACATGAGCTCATAATTGACTCCATTTGTAGGAAACGTTCATGTACGTACATGCTCATATTGACTCCATTTGTCTAACAAGCTCATGTACGTACATGAGCTCATATTAGGGGTGGCGTGGCTCCCCTAACCCAAATCGACTCCACCTTTCCTACCCCCTGTGCCGTCACGTAACTCAAAGGGAATAAAACCATTCTTTCAACCCCTGACCCCAAATTGACTCCACCTTTCCTACCCCCTGTACGTCAGTAACTCTACGGAATAAAAACCGACATTTCAAGCCCTCACCCCAAATTGACTCCACCTTTCCTACCCCTGTGACGTCACGTAACTCTCCAAGAAAAACCAACATTTAATCACCCCAAATTGACTCCACTATTCTACCCTGTGACGTCACGTAACTCTGGGGTGGGGATAAAACCATTCTTTCAACCCCTGACCCCAAATTGACTCCACCTTTCCTACCCCCTGTGACGTCACGTAACTCCTCCAAGAATAAAAACCAACATTTCAACCCCTCACCCCAAAAATTGGACTCCACTATTTTACCACTGTGACGTCACGTAACTCTCTGGGAATAAACCATTCTTTTCAACCCCTGACCCCAAATTGACTCCACCTTTCCTACCCCCTGTGACGTCAAGTAACTCTACGGGAATAAAAACCAACATTTCAACCTCTCACCCCAAACTGACTCGACTATTCTACCACTGTGACGTCACGTAACTCTCTGGGAATAAAACCATTCTTTCAACCCCTGACCCCAAATTGACTCCACCTTTCCTACCCCCTGTGACGTCACGTAACTCTCCGGGAATAAAAACCAACATTTCAACCCCCACCCCAAATTGACGCCACTTTTTCTACCCCTGTGATGTCACGTAACTCTACGGGGAATAAAACTTGACCCCACCCCGACCCCAAATAGACTCAGTTCACTGTTTTTTGCGACTCATGTCCCCTTTAATTGTTTTCAAAGTAACCGGGACGTTTACCTCATCCTCCTCCTATAAAATCTCTAAATTTATATATGCACATTGCGAATATACTCTCTCTCTCTCTCTCGCTCTCTCCCTCCCTCCCTCCCTCCCTCCCTCCCTCCCTCCCTCCCCTCCCTCTCTCTCTCAGCCGTTACCTTTTTGTTTATTTTGTATATATATATATATATATATATATATATATAATATATATATATATATATATATATATATATATATACACAGCTGCTTAGATATTCAGAGTATCATGATAAAAGGATATTTGGCGACTGACTTCATCCACATGTGATATCTCCCCCAATAACCATATCAGAGTCAATGTTATCTGATGATGAATCACGCACACACACACACATACACACACACACACATGAAGAAACGAGACCTTATCGCCATATTTGCCCAGCTGACTTAACCCACCAACGTGAAATTTTATTTATCATAGATTTGAGTCATAATCTAGGTGGGGCGAACACAAGGACAAAGGTACACATTTCAATTTTGTTTATTTATTATACCGAGGTTTGAAAGAGGTTGAAAAATCAAATTACAGACGGAATTGTTATTTTATATTTATAACCAATCCTAAATACAGGGGAATGAATTAATATTCCATACAAATACATACATTAGAAAAAACTGTACAAACACGAACGCGATAATATACGCATTCGCTTTTTCAAAAACAATACTTCAACGAAACATACGGCTACTATATATTTTCTAACCTGTTCCTTCACATCACAGCCCTTAGTATATACCACAAACATCTTCTCCAGCACTTTCCCGACCGTGTATCGAAGACGACGACGTTTCATCTACTCAAACTTTTAAATTTAGCCTAACAAGTTTTTCATATATAAATCTTCCACACACCTTTCCTCCAACAGGGATAAATTCTTTTTCATTATAGCCACACAGCATATTTTACCAATTTTGCTCATTCATCACTGAATGTAGCTACACAGGTAAATATTAATTCAACCAAGTCGTATTACCAGTCCGCTCTGACCGATGCCAGCGGAAAGATAACATATTTGACATAGTCATACGATGATTAAATAATTCTTCCTTCAATTTTCTTGACCGAAGAAAAAAGTGATTGAACCTCATCTGTTTGGTATCTCTGCCCAAACGATGGCGTGATCTTCATCTTTGGAATAAGCCACGCTCTTTTGCGCGTATTCATTATCTTCAATGGGGGCACCAATACCGTATTGTGTTAATAAGGTAGCTATGGTGGGTAGATCAACTTCTTCGTCGCATTCCCAAGATGTGATATTTTCAGGTCTTTTCACAATGGCGGACCCTTCAATACCCCTATCACGAAGACAGGCATATGATGCACCAGTGCGAGAATATCGAAACCTGCCAATTCGGCATATGGATAAGCTCGAATGACGTCCGCACAACACCGTAATTCCTGCATGTCCAACACCAGTTAGTGGCCACTACTAAACACATATTCCTCTTCCTGAACTTATTTTCGGACAAGTTCCCGAAAACTAACTTGCACGAGGAGGTTGATGAAGCCATGGCGAGAGTTCACGTCTTGATGTGACAATCCTTCAAGAGATAATGAACTATGAAAGCCCCGCTACCCAAGACCCCTTTATCACAATCACTGATTACAAACCTGTTGTGACGAAGCATCAAGCCTCTCCCAGCAATGATTCAGACTTAACATGAATAAACAAGTCTTATCATTCCCCCCTCACGCCAAAGGTCATCCACACATGACTCATTTTATCAAAATCAGTATCACTCCAAGCCCTGATTCGCAGACACGAATAAACAAGGTCTTATCATTTCCTCACGACAAAGGCCGTCCACACACACACCACACACAATATGACTCATATATAAAACTTCCACACATCTTTCTCCAATGGGGATAAATTCTATCGCTACAAGGCGTGAACTTCATCTTTGGAATACAATACTTCATCGAAACACCATATGTCACACCTGATTATTACTTCTCAACTGAACACCATAAATACAACCGACAAGGGAAAATTGATGTTATTCCCTACCCAAAGTGTATAGAGTAAGTGCGACACACCGACCCTCCGTCCCTACAAGTATTTCTCTTGACCGAAACGTCATTTCCCTCCGTCACTATTCAGTAGTAGCATATAAAACACTTTCCATTTACTTGAACATATAGTATAGTAAATATTAAAAACAGCAATAAGATTCATCTGTATATGGAATAGATATTCTTATGAAATAATGTACCCGTTGAAAGAAGAGGATAATATAAAACAGTCATTATTCCTCCCTTTCAGATATGGGAAATAACTCTAGTAGTGAACTGTCAGCCGACGAAGTAGCCACTCAAGTCAGACACCATTACTATTATGGTGTTGGAGCCCCAAACTCATTTATTAGGAAGGTGAAAACGGGTCAGACATGAAGCAGGGATAAGAAGAAGAAGTAGCAGGAGTATGCAACAACTACCACTGGCAGCCCACAACAGTGCACCCCTGACCAACTTTGCCACCACCCACTACTGAAGGAAACGAGCAACCCGGTTGAAGGTTATGTAAAAACCGATGTGTTATTATATTTATTTAACTAATAGTTCCTGATTCCATAGAAACACGCACTCTTTTTCTCCGTTTCCCTGTTTTTCCGTTCAAATGCATTATGGGCATAGTAAAAAAACACCTATATAAATTATTCATAATGATTTATTGACCCACAAAAGAGTTTTACAAATTCAATACACTAATCGCTGTCAGACCGTCCTCAGCACACATCCCAATATAACTTCCACGTGTATCCTTATTTTAACCTGAATATGCCGAAAAACGTTTAAGAGGAAACGACTAAGACGTCTTAGCAGTTTAACACCGACGTTCATGGGTGAATGATTCTCACAGCTTATCCTGAAATAAGTAAAAAAGTTATGTGATTGAAGGTGTATGATACATATATAGAATATATCCTTAATAGAATGTAAATGGAGTAATATAAAAATCAAAGAAAAATATGCATTTACCTTAGTTGTTCAAGATGCAGAGACATTCCTTGTACGTAATAGCACGTTTGACCCCCGACCTCCAATGTGAACATTTAAACTTTTTCAATATTTAAAATAATATCCCGTTATCCTTTATTCATTACCTCCCAAAACGAGTGAATGAGAATACCATTTTGTATTAGGATCAATATACTGCTTTCACACCACGGTGACTCACGCAATGAACAAAAAAACTAACGTAAAGACCGCACTTGTACGATTTATCAGGTTGTATTTGTTTTATTAGGCGATAGAGGTTATATTCGGGATGCGCATATATAAATTTAGAGAAGTCATTCGAATAAACTTTTGGATTTATACCGTAACTATCAAAAAGATTATATTTCTAGGTGATTTTTTAACGTAAAAACATACCCAATGACCAACAATATTAATATCAGTAGACGAAGATAATGTATTAGATATAAAAACTAAAGGTTTAATTCTACTTTCTGGCAATGTCAATAATCCTACTTCATCCGAAGCGAACACACCTAAATATTTAACCCGGTCACCGAGTGAACCTTTTAAACTTATTTCAATTTCTTTTGTATCCATTCCATTTAACCCCTAACATCACACTGAATAACCCTATCCGCATCCACCGTTAAAATACCCTTGGTATCCCCGAAAAGTAAAATAATGCAAGGGCTAGGCATAGCCGTACCCAGCCTGATCGATATTCGCAGGTTTGCCGAAATTTCCACTGGCATGGAATCTTCAACATCTTCCACCACAAATTAAAGCAGTAAATAGCTCTACCATTTTTAAAACTATCATAAGTGATCAGATTATCACCGCCACCCCCCTATACTTTTCTGCGTCTCGTGATATAATTGCATGATGGTATTAGGGAACTACATTGAATATTATATACAGTATTCCATAACGGTAATATGTATTATTTAAATCGAAAGATTGAAAATATAGACTATTTGGTCGCGTAATCACCTGAAAATGTTTCCATATCAATCATGGCCAATGTGCTTTTTTCAGGTATACAACTGTTAAAAGGCTGATCTTAATAAAATCGAATTTTCATTTTGCCCAATAACGTATGTCTTGTAATAAAGTCTTATCAAATATATATAGTATAGGATTAACTGCTATCGCTTCATTTAAAGCCGACATTGCGTTATAATGTGGGGTAACTCTATTGATCCATAATTTAGCCTTTTCTATATTCAGCATGTTTAAATGTCCGTCTGTGTGGGCGCCCATAACCCAGTTATTATTCGCTAATTCGAGTCTAAGTCTCAACTCAACCGAATCCAGTAAATACATGTCTATAGTCGCTATATCCAAAAGAAGTGGAAAATATATATGCACGCCCCTCTTTTAATGTACAACCATAACTTCGTCTCCCACTGCTGGGTTTGACCGAAGGTATTGGCAGTAAATTGCCGAGTTACCCCGTGTGTACATGATAGTCATCGTATAAAAATCCCGCCCCGGCCGGTGGTAGGTAATGCCGAGGGTTTTTATCATTTTTCAACATTTTGATATATGATTGTTAGTTAAATACCGGACAGGATTCCACCAACTTTTCATTCAAGAAAACGGAAGCGGATTTAAATAATGTATTACTAATACCATTAACGACAGACACATGGACATCATCCGCTAATTGCGTGTTGTCCCTACTATTGTAGATATATTCTAAAGCTATACTTGACAAATCTAAGGAAGAACCTGCCACCACCCATTAACGCGAATTCTATATATTTATCAGATAGAACTTGATTTATGGAAATATTACAAGGTGTAAAATCCAGTCTTTCCTTTGAATTAATTGAAGTTTCAATAATTCTCCGTCTATTAACATTCGGGAACAATTCTGATATACCCGCAATATACGATGAACAGGAACTTGATTACCAGTTCCGGTATGTTAGGAACTACGCTAGCCATGTTTTTGTGTTTATATAATTTTAGATGAAGGGTAGAACGAGTGCGTACCCACCGAATGTCAATTGATGAATGAGTTACAAAAGATCGTACACGTCCTTATTATATTTACTCCTATTTACTCCTGAATTTAACTCGTGTGTCCCTTCCTCTTCCTCCGTTTTTTCTTTCCTCCCACACTCGACCGTCTAACTAACTCGTTTCACTGTTTTCTTCCGTCTCGTTCTCCTTCTCCTTCCAGTACCGCTTAAAATTCGTTGTCCAGTCGTTTTGAGGCCCTTATACCATTTCGTTTATGGATTCTTTTTAAAGGTAAACCGCTGTTTACCATATCAGATAACACAGATCTACCAATTCATTAACTGAATGGTTTCGCGGCATTAAATAGAACAGGAAGCACTTTACGCGCAATGCCACTTATGGCCGAAAAAAAACCGCTTCCCCTTCTGCGGCCGGGATAGAAAACGGAAATATCTTCAAATCCCGCTCCTCTCCTTAATAAAGGGTCTGATAAAAATAGTTTTTTTATTCCGCCTCTGAAGGAGGCGCGAATAACACTCTCATTTTACTGTTTATACTATTCCCAAACAATTTAAAGTGGAGCTTGATTCGCAAGTTCTAGTTCACTCGAGGGTGTTACGATCACGAATAAGGAATGGCAAGGGTGAACATTGAATTATATACGCACCTATTCATCTAATTTTCCTCTAGGTTTTATACGGAGCAGGCAAGTAACACTCTAGTCTTTAGTGAAATGTAAAAGGTGACCATTTTGATCCGTGATAAGAATAGAAATCTGATCCAAGATGTTCGTGTTCAACAATTTGTAGACTGTATTATGTATTCCTTTTCCTCTACCACTTGCTAAAGTAAACAGTCCAATATATTTACTAGTCTCCCGACCAAAAATCGTCGGTTGAACTATATCCGTATACACATATATATAATCTACCCCACAATTATCAGGTAGAGAATCAAGGAAATGTGTTCATTCTTAGTTCACGCCCGTCATATATTTCATAACCGGTATTAATATGAAAACCTAATAATTTTGCGGCTTTTCCGCTAAATTTGACGTATATACTTTTAACGTCCCCCGTTCTCAATTTCTCTCTCTTGATACGTTGGTATAATAATTCTCCTTAAATCTTCATCCTAATGAAATATACCGTTACTATTAAAATAATTTATGAAATTATCACCGTAATAAACTTTCAAATAATCATACACGTCCTTATTAAGAGCTCTCATGAGTCTCTTCATATCCCCCGCTAACATTGCTATTCTCGGTCTATACAAATATGTATGCCTATCACGTTTATGACGCTCTGTAATAAATTCGAGAGTGAATAAATCATCTTTGGATAATATAGCGTAATAACTCCCCGGGAACATGATCGAAGCTAAACCTACTTCATATTCAACCCCGTTAGGTAATAATATAGGTGTAGGTAATCTATTGGCAAATTTCGAAGGTGTATTTTTGGTATACGTGTCTAAACAGCCGAGACTGCTCAAATATATGGTGTGTTCACCAGCCATGTCGGTTAAATACTATGACGGGTATATGTCACGTATGGTATTTATAAGAAAGCTCGATAGCGTTTTATCTAGGTCTTATATGCAGACTGCACGATAGAACCCCATTTTCAGTAAACATTATTTCTTCACCGTTCTGATCCGAGACATCGATAGTATGTAATCCATACGTCAATGGTATTTAAAGGTTTATAAATGGCATTATGCGGACCTTTACCACATGCACATCCTAACGTGAAGCAGTCTAAGAGATTAACCATTTTATCACCCAAGATGGTAGGTTGAATGATACCCGAATACAGGTAAACGTATTCAACGCCTTGATGGAATATATTTCTACCGTGATGAGGTCTCAACGCACCCGAACTGTATATTAAATACCTGACTTTTTCATTGAAACCAAACATATTAGCTGCTTTAGCACAGAGTTTAATCGTAATTGAATCAATCATATCAACTTTGGCCGCTCCTGCATCGATATGTGGAATGCTCATTCTCTTCGTGTCATCATTCCATGAGAATAAACCGTCCCTGCGGATAGCTCCGTGAATATGCTCACCGTAAAATTCAGATAATTGTTCAATAATTTCCGTATTAAACGCTCTAGTCCATGACATTCATATCACCACCCCCAACAAACCCGAAATGGACTTATAAATATACGTATAAACGCGTTTCCCATCGGACTCGTTATAAGATCGCGTTAATTGAATAGTAAAATCAACGTCTCCTGGTTTAATAGCGTAATATAATTTCGGGAGATCGACTCCCACTAGCCCCACTTCATATTCCACTCCTTTCGGTGGCTAACCTATTGGTAAATTTACACGCCCGATTTTCTGGAAATGTACCTATACAGGCATTGCTATTCACGTATATGATGTGATCGCTACACATGTTGAATGTAGACTATGACTAACAATGGGCATCGGGTTTATAATATATGTACATAAAACCTCCACGTTCATGTTATGTCACACCATATTCATGAATTTGTTATCACACAAGATTGTCACGTCCATTAAGAAAATGTCCAAGCCTCTAACCGCCATGATGAATCATCCTCACCACCCTCCGATCCGGCAAATTATTATTATTATTATTATTATTATTATTATTATTATTATTATTATTATTATTATTATTGCGGTTTTTTGCAGTTATTATTATTATTATTATTATTATTATTATTATTATTATTATTATTATTATTATTATTATTATTATTATTATACACGTTCACGATCCGGTGCTTATTTAAAATGATCTTTACAGATCCCTTCGCTGAAGACTTCCCATTAGATGAAGATTTGATGGGGAGTAATAATAATAATGAAAGCATCGCACGTGTTGTGGAGGTGGTAGGAACCAGAAGGGGATCTTCACTCACGAGGGAAAGAACGGAGGGTAATAAGGTAGTGAGTACCATTCATTATGCGGCTGCAGTAGGGTCCCACATTGACGTGGCAATGAAGTTAAGTAGTAGCATAGCCCGATTACGCGAAGATGTGCACAGTAAACTTCTTCCAAAGAAAGAGGTATTCGCTCGGCTATGCTATACTTGTGCGTTATTATCACCAGCGTGAGGATGCTAGCGACATGAATGAAAAAAGTGTTTTTTATGTATGTACTCCACCCACCCTCACTACGATTGACTCGATCTATGACTCCCTGGAGGAGGCTATTGAGTTTATAGCTAATAACTTGGAAGAGAGACTCAACCGTACTGAGGGTTCGGGTTGGTGTATGACCTCGCTGGATATGGGTTGAACTTCATATCATGCGGCGTGAGTTAGTGAATATTAATAACTTCAAGGTGTATCCCAAGGGAGTCCGCGGTAGTGATCAGGTTATCAATATTCAGTCCCGGGTACAACTGTGTCGTTACAGCGTTAGAAGCGTACGTTGTACTCCGGGATAACAACCCTCCCCACACGTATTAACAACCTCCTCCCTCGTGTCTTAATGAGGAGGATGGGGAGGGGGACAATTTAATATCAAACACTTCGCCAGATATGCCGTTGACACCCATGACTCTTTCAAAACATTAGAAAAGGGGAATAACCTCAACATATATCTGTATAAATTATGTGAACTTAGTCATGGGGAAACAGCGGAAAAAACATTGGACGGTACATCTGGCGAGGAAAGGTGGTAACCAACCCCCAAAGCCCTCATTTGGTCACGTTGTTATTAATCACTGACGACCAACGTCGCGTTTGATTAAGGATATGTTGGCATTCGTGAAGAAGTTCCGACACGGATTCAAGCAGGGGCGGGGGATTGAGCACGCGGGTGGTATGTGTTACAATTGTTTGACTTTGTTTAATAGTCCCACCATCCGTGAGGCACACACACAGGCCTGTACTGCTCGAACCACTGTCGAATACCAGAACCCGGCCAATTTAAAACAGTTTACTAAAGTTAAAGCTCTGCTGCCAATCTCGCACATGGCTTTCCTGGATTTTGAGGCGTATAATATTCAACCGAAGACCGGAGAAGACAATCCAAGAATAGTATCTCGGCAGAAAGCTTTCGCTTACTGCTACGTGATCGTTGACGGTAGAACGGGGGAATATTGTACCCATAGACTAAGTCACGGAGAGAAATGCGTTGATGATTGTTTGCAGAACATGAAACCGGGACTGGGCGTTATTGCGTGAATGAATGCGTGCGTATCCTTTACATATGACTCCTGAATCCACCCATAAGTTTGAAGTGAGCACTCATTGCGAAGGAATGTAACGTCGAATTCAAGGCTGGAGTCACGAAAATGCGACATACACTCTCATTTTGTGGCACGGGACAACTTTGTGTGTGCACTGTGTCACAGTGTAATTTGAATATGCAATTTAAGGAGCCAACTTTAACAGTGTTCGTACACAATTTGTCATATGACATCGCCCTGGTCTTGAAAGAGGCGGGGGCTCAGCATGATTTTGAAATTCTGAAACGCGAGGGTAGTAAATTTTACTCGGCCAGATCGGGCAATCTGAGATTCGTGGATAGCAACAACGTGATTAGGGGGACCCTTTCTAGTCTCGCCTCGAGTCATATCAAACAGAAAGGTTCCCTCGAAATCGCACGTCAGTTGTTAATCCAGTATTCTCGGGATTGTCTCGATTTAGTTTTGGGTACGGGTAAACAGTACTACCCTTATGATTATGTGACGGGTTTCAGTATCCTGCGAAAGCCCGGCATCCCTTCTCGAGAGTGTTTCGATTCGGAACTTACGGGAGAAACCCTTACCAGCGGGGGCTATGCACACATGGTCAAGGTTTGGAACGCCGCTAATTGCACCAATCTTCTAGATTACACCATTTTGTATTTGTTAATGGATGTGGGATTATTAGCCGACGTTTATTTAGCTTGGAGGAAGGCTGCCATGGCGCAATTCGGACTAGACCCCGCCCGTTACCTGACTTCTACCTCTCTCTCACTCGATGCTTTCCTATATTCCTCTAAAATTCGTCTCCCCCTCATTTCGAATGGTGAACTCTATCAATTAATTTGTAAAAACATCCGCGGCGATTTTTGTAGTCTAGTTCGAAGGCAATGCGTAGCTAATAATCCAGAGTTGAATCCCAGTTTTAGGGTGGGTGATCCTCAATCGTATATATTATACGTTGATTTCACCAGTTTGTATCCCACAGTTATGAGTAAATACAAAATGCCCTTGGGTGAAATAACTGAACTTTCCCCTGTCGAATTAGAAAGTTTTGTCGCTAGCGATATTACTGCCATTGATTCACAGGGTGAATACGGTTATTTCATACTGCTCGATACCAAACCAGTTAGACGGGATGTTGCTCTACAGACGGATGATCTCCCTCTCGCCATTCATCACATGAATGTGACTCACCAGGATCTATCGCCCTATAGTAAAAACCTGATGAATAAGTTCAAGGTGAAGCTACCCAAGAAAAATGTTAAGTTGACGGGTACGCATTTACCCATGCGTAATCACTTGATCTGTCTTCCCTTATTACAAACGTTGATAAGGCTCGGTCTCGAAGTTGATGTAATAAGGAAAGTGTACAAATTCAAACAGGATTTTTATTTGAGGGAATATATTCTGGAGAATGCCGAAAGGCGTGCTAAAGAGACCGATCCGGACAAGAAGAACACAATCAAAATCATAATGAACGGTCTTTTCGGTGTCACTATTAAAAATTCATTGAATTATTCTACCCGAACTGTCGTCACCACCGGTGAAGCCTCTCTCCTCAGGAATGTGTCCAAACACACGTACAAGTCTTTGGAAAAACTGGGTAACGACAGGTATATTGTAAACCATTGCAAAGAGTCTGTTATGGCTGAATCCCCGATTTATATCGGTTTCAGTATACTAGACATGGCGAAGGATATGATGTATCGGTTTTATTACGACGTTGTTCTTCGAAAGCAGTATGGACACCCCGAGTTCAGCTCCTTATACCGACACTGACAGCTTGATCTTTCCCCCCTAATTGACTGATAACCTCAATCGGAACTGAAGGGTGCGCTCAAACCCTACATGGATTTGAGTAATTTCCCCAAAACTCCGAATTGTATGATGAGTCACGTAAGGGGAACTCGGGTTAGTGAAGGTTTGAAACGGGGGCTGAACTCATGAGGGAATTCATCGGCGTTAAACCTAAAGTTTATTCGTATCTGACGGAAACTAGTCGTAGTATAACCTTGAAAGGTGTACAAAGGTGCCGGCAAAAGACCATTCCACATGACCAGTATCGAGCTGTAATCGAAAAGAATGAGATTACTTATACTCGTGTGCACAATTTGCAAAGTAGGAGGCACGATGTGTCATACGAGCCAGCGAAAGGTATCTCTCTGTCCTTTAGAGGACAAGAGATATTATGTGACACCTTATAAATCGTTGGCGTATGGACATCCAGACATTGGGGTGGAGGAGGGTATAGCGGAGGAGGAGGGGGAGGGGGAGGGTGAGGGGGAGGAGGAGCTAGAGAGGGTAGTGGTGGCGCCGGTAGTAGCGGCAATCTCTCCAATTTTAAATATTCCCGCTCCTAGCACCTCGAGAATTCCTACTCCTCCTATTCCTCCGACCCTACATCCATCACATCATTTCCCACGGGTGAAAGGATGTTCAAAACGTCGAAGAGAGAATAGTAAAATATACAATGTTAATTCCTCTCTCTCTTCGACGTCTTTGACTTCTCGACGGGAAATGGTACCACCCTCTCCTCCAGTTAAACGGGTCGTATCACACCTTGACCGGGTGTCATAAGTTTTATATATTTTTCTATATATTTTATCTTATATTCTATATTTTATTTTAATATTATATTGTATATAATGTATTTTTATTTTATAATCATATCCACAGTTTTTTATATTTTGAATTATTATATTGTATTTTTTATTATACTTTGCATTTTTGCTGTACGTTCTATTTTTATATTGTAGGAAAAACCTGTATGTATTTCATTATGGAAATTAAACAAATATTATTGCCGTCAACTTCCATTCACCCTAATTATTATTAAGGCTTGTACGTATATAAAAAGGAGCACGTAAAGTACACACCTATAGTCTTAAACGCGCTAACATCATGGCCGCGACAGGTCCCTTCCCTGGGCAGTTGTTAGACCCGTTCGCTAATCCCGCTCGTATTATCATCGCGGGGTTTAGTAACAGTGGCAAGTCCGTCCTATGTCAAAAAATCATTGAACTCTATGAAACGCGTTTCCAATACATTTTATATTGAGGGGTATCTGAACACCCCCTCGAAACGCATCCCTCAATAGGTCCCAAATTTAAAGTATCCAAAGAAATTTTAAATCCCTTTGATTACGCTGAAAAGGGGGAGACGGAGGTTAATAAAGGTCTATTATTCATACTCGATGATTGCTTCCTCGAGGCCAGTGATAATAAATTTGTGACTAACGCCTTCACAGCGGGACGTCATTCATCTATTTCAGTTATATTCATAACGCAGAATATGTTTCATTCGGGAAAGTTTAGTAGAAGTATAAGCTTGAATTGCTCACATTATATTCTAATGAAAAATCGTGATTTTAGTCAAATTGAAACTTTAGGTCGGCAGTTATTTGGCCGTCAAAAAGCTTCAGCCTTTTCGGACATATATAAAAAGGCCCTATCACGTAACCGCTACGGTTATTTGTTAGTAGACTTCGCTCCGTCAACACCTGAAGTGTTACAGCTCCGAACTAATATTCTGGGTGAAACGGAATATCAAATAGCTTACCAATATGGATAAAGAACGGATAAAACTGCTAAAAACTTTGTACGGAGATGCACGGGGTGTGGGTAGTTTCAGCGGGGTGGACTCTTTATTCAGAGTAGCGAAAAATCTGAATAGCCAAATTACTCGTGAAAATGTTAAAGAATTCTTACGTGGACAAAAGTCTTACACACTGCATAAAGTCACTCGAAAAAAATTCCCCAGAAGAAACAAAAATCATGTCACCTAAACCGGAGTATAGCGAGCACCGATTTAGCTGATATGTCCAAATTAGCTCGGTATAATAATGGGTTTTTAAATATATTTGCTATTCTTTATTGACGTGTTTTCCAGATATCTACAAATTGTTCCTTGAAAAAGAAGGATGGTGTTACTATGCGTCGCGCTTTGAAGAAGGTTATCGAATCTACCGAATTTTTTGGGAATTTCACGTTTGAATAGCGATGAGGGTAGGGAATATTATAACAAACACGTCAGAGAATATCTAGATAGTAAAAATATAAAATTATATAGCGTTTATTCGAGAGAAATAAAATCCTCTATAGCTGAAAGAGTCATAAGGACTATTAAGGGTCGTATATATAGATATCTCACACATAAGAATACCTTAAAATACATTAACGTCTTGCGCGACATTGTTCAGAGTTATAATCATACCCCCCATAGAAGTTTGGGTCGCACCCCGCAAGAGGTTCACGCATTAACGGATAGAGATGACATTGGAACGTCAATTCTCGAGTATGTATAAAAAGGTATAAAAAAGGCTGTTCTCGTTAATCCTCCGCCATTTCGCTCTTGAATGTTGGAGACGTTGTACGTATTGCCGATGAGCGTCGCAACGCAATTTTTAGGAGGGGATATACAATTCAAAATACTCTGGAAATTTTTAAAATCCGAAAAGTGGATACAAGGCAAAATCCAACCGTATACTTCTTGGAAGATTTAGCGGGTGAAGAAATAAAGGGCGTATTTTATCGTGAAGAATTAATTCGCACAAATCTACCAGAAACGTATGATATCACTATTCTGGGAAGGAGGAGGAAAGATAATAAAACTCAATATTACGTTCATTGGAAAGGTTATCCGAGTCAATTCAATTCCTGGGTTGATGAATCTCAAAATTGTACGGATATGAACCGTAAGCAACCTTTAATACGTAAAAATAAAAACTTTATTTTATTCATCTCTGGTTTATCACCCAGGAAAAGAAGTAAAGTTATTCCCATCTTAAACGGTGGTTTGGTGTCTACTCTCTCGGAAATTTTTAGAAATTTTCTTTGTGGTAATCTAACTCAAGATAAGAAGTTTATTAAACACTTAAGAAATTGTAGACGAGAAATTCATCTTGGTGTCCTTGAAAACACGTCCAATATCTAAGAAGAAAATAATACTGAAAAGTCGTAAAGGGGGGACTATTCTATCGGTTTTATTGCTATTGCTGCGAGTTTGGTAGGGAGTCTTTTTAATTGAAAATGAAGGAGTTTTTAACGTTATCCTGCCATTACCTACGAGAGGTTAATGAATAGAAAAGAGGTTTGTGACGGTGATACTAATAGCCTGGAGGGTACTGGCAAGTTGGATACGGCAGCTGTTAGTAGTAGTGGACACGTCTCCCTTAATATCCAAAAACCACCTATGCCGGCTATATCGCTCACGGGACCTCCTCCTCCTCCTCCTCCCCCTCCTATAGAAAAATGTAAGGTGGCAGGACTGGAGGGAGGAGGTGGTAAATCGCCCCCCCCATTACATTGAAAACAATTAAAGGGGACATGACTCGCATATTTTTTAAAGAACCTCAAAAGTCATACGTTACGGCTTTTGTTAAGCACTTACAAGATTCTAACACGGTTGAATGGAATGAAGAAGGAGATTTAACTCATCCGCTCGCAGGTTATAATATTTTAGATATAGCTCGAGAATTTCAAGGGAATAAAAAAAAAACAAAAAAACCACGTTGATAATATTTTCGAATTATCGCTACTTCATTGAAATGGCGGGGTTAAAGATTGGATGTTAAGGAATATAGCCATTAAAAAACAAAATCGAACGTGGCGAAATATGGGGAAAAAGGGAGGAGGAGGAGGAGGAGGGGGTGGGAAGGTGAGGGCGGACATGCGAAAAACAAGATGGCAAGTGTGTGGGTGGCTTATTAACATTTTAGGAACAATGATATCGGAGCTGTTTAGTCACGTGATACTGATTTTGATAAAATGAGTCATGTGTGGATGACCTTTGGCGTGAGGGAATGATAAGACTTGATGCTTCGTCACAACTGGTTTGTAATCAGTGATTGTGATAGAGCGTTCTCGGGTTGAGGGTCTTTCGTAGCTCATTATCTCTTGAAGGATTGTCACATCAAGACGTGAACTCTCGCCATGGCTTCATCATCCTCCTCGTGCAAGTTAGTGAAAAACTTGTTAGCTAAATTTAAAAGCTTTGAGGTGTTAGATGAAACGTCGTCGTCTTCGAATACACGGTCGGGAAAGTGCTGGAGAAGATGTTTGTGGTATATACTGAAGGGGTGTGAATGTGAAGGAACAGGTTAGAAAATATATAGTAGCCGTATGTTTCGTTGAAGTATTGTTTTTGAAAAAGCGAATGCGTATATTATCGCATTCGTGTTTGTACAGTTTTTTTTCTAATGTATGTATTTGTATGGAATATTAAATTCATTCCCCTGTATTTAGGATTGGTTATAAATATAAATAACAATTCCGTCTGTAATTTGATTTTTCAACCTCTTTCAAACTCGGTATATAAATAAACAAAATTGAAATGTGTTCCTTTGTCCTTGTGTTCGCCACCTAGATTATGACTCAAATTCTATGATAAATAAAATTTCACGTTGGTGTGAAGTCAGCTAGGCAAATATGGCGATAAGGTCTCGTTTCTTCATTTGTGTGTGTGTGTGTGTATATGTGTGTGTGTGTGTGTGTGCGTGATTCATCATCAGATAACATTAACTCTGATATGGTTATTGGGGGAGATATCACATGTGGATGAAGTCAGTCACCAAATATCCTTTTATTCATGATACTCTGAATATCTAAGCAGCTGTGTGTATATATATATATATATATATATATCTATATATATATATATATATATATATATATATATATATAAACAAAATAATAACGGCTGAGAGAAGAGGGAGAGAGAGGGAGGGAGGGAGGGAGAGAGGAGGGAGGGAGGGAGAGAGGGAGAGAGAGAGAGAGAGAGTATATTCGCATGTGCTATATAAATTTAGAGATTTTATAGGAGGAGGATGAGGTAAACGTCTCAGTTACTTTGAAAACAATTAAAGGGGACATGAGTCGCAAAAAACAGTGAACTGAGTCTATTTGGGGTCGGGGTGGGGTCAAGTTTTATTCCGTAGAGTTACGTGACATCACAGGGGTAGAAAAGTGAGTCAATGGTGGGGGTTGAAATGTTGGTTTTTATTCCGGCGAGTTACGTGACGTCACAGGGGGTAGGAAAAAAGGTGGAGTCAATTTGGGGTCAGGGGTTGAAAAAATGGTTTTATTCCCAGAGAGTTACGTGACGTCACAGTAAAATAGTGGAGTCCAATTTGGGGTGAGGGGTTGAAATGTTGGTTTATTTTTTATTCCTGGAGGAGTTATGTGACGTCACAGGGGGTAGGAAAGGTGGAGTCAATTTGGGTCAGGGGTTGAAAGAATGGTTTTATTCCCAGAGAGTTACGTGAACGTCACAGGGTAGAATAGTGGAGGTCAATTTTGGGGTGAGGGGTTGAAATGTTGGTTTTTATCCTGGAGAGTTACGTGACGTCAGGGCAGGGGGTAGGAAAGGTGGAAAGTCAATTTGGGGTGAGGGCTTGAAATGTCGGTTTTTTATTCCCGTAGAGTTACGTGACGTCACAGGGGTAGGAAAGGTGGAGTCAATTTGGGGGGGGGGGGGGGGGGGGGAGGGGGGGGGGGGGGGGCTCAGGGTGAAAGAATGGTTTTTATTCCCTTAGAGTTACGTGACGTCACAGGGGTAGGAAAGGTGGAGTCGATTTGGGGTTAGGGAGGCCACGCCCCCCTAATATGAGCTCATGTACGTACATGAGCTTGTTAGACAAATGGAGTCAATTATGAGCTCATGTACGTACATGAACGTTTCCCTACAAATAGAGTCAATTATGAGCTCATGTACGTACATGAGCTTATAATACAAATGGAGTCAATTTGGGGTCAGGGGTGGCCGCGCCCACCAGAATAGTGGAGGGTTGAAAGGATGGTTTTACTCCCTTATAGTTATGTGACGTCACGGGGTAGGGTGAGAAAAAGTGGAGTCGATTTTGGGGTTAGGGGAGGCCACGCCCCCCCCCCCTAATATGAGCTCATGTACGTACATGAGCTTGTAAGACAAATGGAGTCAATTTAGGGTCAGGGGTGGCCACGCCCCCCAGAATAGTGGAGGGTTGAAAGGATGGTTTTATTCCCTTATAGTTATGTGACGTCACAGGGGTAGAAAAAAGTGGAGTCGATTTGGGGTTAGGAGGCCACGCCCCCCTAATATGAGCTCATGTACGTACATGAGCTTGTAAGACAAATGGAGTCAATTATGAGCTCATGTACGTAACATGAACTTATCATACATATGGAAGTCATTATGAGCTCATGTACATACATGAGCTTATAATACAAATGGAGTCAATTTGGGGTCAGGGGTGGCCACGCCCCCCAGAATAGTGGAGTCTATATGGGGTCAGGGTGGCCACCCCCCCAGACAAGTGGAGACTATATGGGGTCGGGTGGCCACGCCCCTTTTTGGGGGGTTTTGGGGGTTTTGGGGTTGCCCCGCCCCTTTTTAGGCCTCACGTACGTACATGAGCAATCAGGAGGGGGAGGGGTAGCCCACGCCCCTTGGGGGGGTGGGGGGTGTGGGGGGGGGGGGCGGGGCTAGAATAGTGGAGTCTATATGGGGTCTTTCCTCTACTGGTTCGGATCACCCACAATAAGCTGTAGGTCGTTGCTATGTGACCAATTGGGTTCCTAGCCACGTAAAAATATCTAATCCTTCGGGCCAGCCCTAGGAGAGCTGTTAATCAGCTCAGTGGTCTGGAAAAACTAAGATATACTTAACTTCAGCCAACATGGATTCGATGCCCTGTTCAGCTGCTGCGATACAGCGATTGTAGCTGTATTTCTCATGATTATTCACTTGACCCCCTCCCAGGTCAAAACCAGTAAAATTGAACACAAAAACTTATGATAATCCATGTCAAGTTGTTGTTGATATACACATTGTTCAGTCAAGAGTATGTGGTAAAAATAGTTGACAAACACTAAGCTTTCATAATTATGAGAATACCTCGGTGACATTCACAATATACGTACATCCTCTACATCTTGAAGTAATAATCTAAAATTCGTATGAAAGTTTGGTGCTAGATGTAAGGTACGACCTTCCATAATATTGTCATGTACAATAAACTTCATATTCCTTGTACTAAAAATAACAACAAATTCCATACCCCTTGAATTACAAAAGGGCAACCAATTTCATTTCCTTTGTATTGCAAAAGTGCAAAAGAACATCCAATTTCTTATTCCTTGGTTACATAAAGTGCAATCAATTTTGTTTTCGCAATCATCAGAGCAAATGATTTCATCAGGGATTAGACTACCCCTTTAAACTTACAGAGTAAAACCGTGGTGATATGATGGTAATGTCCACACAGTACTACGGCCTAAGTACCGTACCCGAAGTAGTTTGCGAATGAAAATGCCCTGTTGGGGAATTCATTTGTTGCTGAAGCTTCTCTAATTTCTGGCAACTTCGCAATATATAACTGCAAATACAGCGCATGTAATCAACTAGAACAAATAACATCAAGTTCAATAAAAATAGGTCTTATCCTCGCTTTCGATAGACAAATGAACTTACAGTTGTGACATATGATTTTTTTTTAATAAAATACCTGACACTAATAAATGATTAGGTTATTGGCAGACTACCATTAAAAGAAAGTTAATGCACAACTGAAACTGTCAATGCCAAGACGACGAACTGTCAAATTTTCTAATTTATCAAGGAGTTTGTAGTGGGTCCTGCCCAATAGAGATGAAGGTACGAATCAAACTAACAGATTTGGTAATGATTCTCGTCGTCTGAGCACGAGCTTGAAGTTAAGGGGGCTTCCTTAACACATTAAGTGAATGGAACGAAGAACACCGTAACAAATTGACGAGACGATCTTTAAGTCTAAGCCTAATAACACGTCTTCCCCATAAATGAAAAGTAATTCAATGAAGGCTTTAGCAACAGAAGACCAGTGTGATACCTTAATACTTCTTACAACAACAGTGGAAATTGGAGACGAACTGACCATACTTAGTCTTCAGAAAGGCCACCTGAAAACTGACAATATATATATATATATATATATATATATATATATATATATATATAGTATTATATATACACACACACACATATATATATATATATATATATATATATATATATATATATATATATATATATATAAAGATATATGCCACGAAGGAAAATAAACAACGGTGTATCCGCGAGATCTTTTGACGTTCAAACGTCCTTTACTTAGCAGATGAACTGAATTACATGAGGAAATAACAATACAAGCAGGGTCATATAACTGACAGATAGGGATTATAAAGAGATTAGTATCTAGAATCCAACACACCTGGAAGATGAGTAACCTTCCCAAACAAGCATAAACGATGGGTACAATTAGAGGATTAAGACAAACATCTCAGACACAAGGACAAGACAATTAAAGGATTATAGGTGACAGCTATTCAGAACTTTGGTAAACATACATTACAACGAAGATATCTCTAAGGCAAAAAGTTACCTTCAATTCTTTAAAATAATTTCTGTTCGTGGTCACTCATGCTCCTGGAAATATATATATATATATATATATATATATATATATATATAATATATATATATATATATATATATATATATATATAAAGGTTTTTTGCCACGAAGGAAAAATAAACCTTTATTTATACATAGCATCACGTTTTATATACTTCGTGATCAAGTTATTCATATATATATATATATATATATATATATATATATATAATATATATATATATATATATATATATATATATATATATATAGTTAAACAGAAAATGATAACGAAAATGAATTTCAATGATGTTAACTGTCCTTACTCCTGTTTGCAGGATCGAGTACATTCTTTTCCTGGCTAGAGTGGAAATTCTGTCTTGATTTATAATGATGGTTGCGGAAGAGAGGGAATTGTTATTATACAACGGGTGAGAAAATGGTAATCCTACAGCTATGCGGTCCAAATTCACTGTATTACGTTAAGTCAAGATCAGCACGCAGATTTATCAAATATTTATGGAATCAAAGAAAACAACAAAAAAATTAGTAGTTTACCTACTTACAGAACCAGAGATTGTAAAAAAAAGGAATCGTAAATAAACAAAAACATGTCTTAGGGGATACGAACCCATAGAATTTTGAGAAAACCGTATTTCTCTGGTTCAGTAGCGGATAAACTTTTTTTTTTTTTTTTTTTTTTTTCAGATTTGTCAAAAAGTGGCTGCTGAGGAGCAATAGGCCGTGCCACGTTCCTACCTGGTTCCTGTTTCTTAGGCACCATTCGCGTAAGCAGACAAACTGCTCATTTTTTTTTTTTTTTTTAGTAAATATACTTCTGTTTGCAGCTCTGACGAGTAAAGAATTGAAAAGAGGAAATAAAACCTAAACAAACACACAAAAGGGAACAGAGAATTTGGACCTGGAAACTGTAGGATTATCCATTTTTTTTTAGGAATCAACAGTCTATTGATGACTGCTACAGAATTAATTAAGCATATCAAGAGAGAAAAATCATTGGTGGTAATAAAATTGAATGATACTATTCGTTTTCTATGGCAGTGAAGTTAAAGCCAACCTTCGTAGAAAATGGAAATATGAGGGAGACGAAATAAAATCTATTTCTATCTATCCAGAACCAATATTTTGAAGGATATTGTTTTATTAATAGCATTTGATTGATCGTTTCTTTAATATTTATATAAGTTTATATATAATGTGTAAGGTGAAATGTAAGAAAAATATCCGACAGCTTTATTTAATAAAAAAATTAGTTAAGCAGGCAATGTTTCAAAATTTATATATATATATATATATATATATATATATATATATATATATAATATATATATATATATATATTATATATATATATATATATAATAAAATAGTCCTAAAACACCAAAACTATAAGAGAAGAATACTATATTTTCAGAAACTGCTGTCTCCCTGAAGAGGAGACTGCAGTCCTGAAATATAGTATTCTTCTCTCTATATTTTGGTGTTTTTATGGGCTCCGTTTATTTGATGGAATTCTGTTGTAACAGAATATTTTTACCAGCTATATAATATATCTACCTGTCTATATATATATATATATATATATATATATATATATATATATGTGTGTGTGTGTGTGTGTGTGTGTGTGTGTGTGTGTGTGTGTGTGTGTGTATAATATAAATTAATGAACTTCAGACACGTAATAAACATTATAATTATTATTATTATTATTTATTTATTTTTTTTTTGCTCTATCACAGTCCTCCAATTCGACTGGGTGGGTATTTATAGTGTGGGGTTCCGGGTTGCATCCTGCCTCCTTAGGAGTCCATCACTTTTCTTACTATGTATGCCGTTTCTAGGATCACACTCTTCTGCATGAGGCCCGGAGCTACTTCAGCCTCTATACTCTGGCTACAAAAGGTTGAGACTCGAGGGTGATTAGCACTGCTGCCATATTTTCTTAGACTCGTTCAAACCTTTCAGGGAAAAGGGTGACAATTTGGTAGATTTGGCGAAATTTTTGAGCGGCGCTGCCATTTCCTCGTGTATTGATGATTAAGGGAAGTGACCGCGGATCACACCGCGGTCACAGTAATAAGAGGATTGTCTCGATTGTCTGTCACCTCCCTCCATTCGTCGGTACAAAAGCAAAACTCGTAGATCAAAACATTATACTACTTGGGCCTTCCTATACATTTTTCGAGATGCTTGATGCAAAATTTAATTAGGGCTATATATATAAACACATATATACATTATATATATAATAATATATAACCCCAATTAAATTTTGCATGTGTATGTGTATATATATATATGTGTGTACACATGTACTACCTTGATATATATATATATATATATATATATATAAGGTATACATTATGTACACACATATATATACACATGGCATATATTACTTTAAAAATGAAGTCACTGTGAATAAAAGCAAATAGCTGGACAGTACGCTCGTATATGTCCATTCTCCGGATTAACCTTAGCCTCAAGGAGGTTAATCCTGAAAATGTACCTTTTTGGATTAAGATTAAATACCTCCTTTGGCAAGATGGGAGACGTGTCAACGCTGATAATTGTAGGAAAGTCTCAACCTTTCGTAGCTAGAGTATAGTTTTTCTAGATTCCTTTTCAGGGATCTTGGGATCGTGCCTAGTGCTCCTATGATTATGGGTATGATTTCCACTGGCATATCCCATATCCTTCTTATTTCTATTTTCAGATCTTGATACTTATCCATTTTTTCTCTCTCTTTCTCTTCAACTCTGGTGTCCCATGGTATTGCGACATCAATGAGTGATACTTTCTTCTTGACTTTGTCAATCAACGTCACGTCTGGTCTGTTTGCACGTATCACCCTATCCGTCCTGATACCATAGTCCCAGAGGATCTTTGCCTGATCGTTTGTTTTCTATCATCTCCCTCAGGTTGGTGCTCGTACCACTTATTACTGCAAGGTAGCTGATGTTTCTTGCACAGGCTCCAGTGGAGGGCTTTTGCCACTGAATCATGCCTCTTTTTGTACTGGTTCTGTGCAAGTGCCGGGCATTCGCTTGCTATGTGGTTTATGGTTTCATTTTTCGTATTGCACTTCCTACATATGGGAGAGATGTTATTTCCATCTATCGTTCTTTGAACATATCTGGTTCTTAGGGCCTGATCTTGTGCGGCTGTTATCATTCCTTCAGTTTCCTTCTTTAGCTCTCCCCTCTGTAGCCATTGCCATGTGTCATCGCTGGCTAGTTCTTTAGTCTGTCTCATGTATTGTCCGTGCATTGGTTTGTTGTGCCAGTCCTCTGTTCTGTCTGTCTTTCTCCTGTCCCTGTTATTATTGTTATTATTATTATTATTATTATTATTATTATTATTATTATTATTATTATTATTATTATTGTATTATTATTATTATTAAAGCTGATGTATTTTTCCTCTATAGCTCCTTCTAGCGCCATACGAGCAGTAATTTTCGTAACTTCCTTCCGATTGTAATTATTCACCAAATGTATTAGAACACATTTAATTATTCCAATAATAAACTGGACGGAGATAAAAGGAAGTAGGAAAAATATAATGCCTAGAGGTTTATTAGACTCAATCCAGCAGTTTCATTTTAAAGTTAGTATTATTTCAATAATAATAACAAAATCATCATCATTATTATTATCACATAAATCAGTAAATGGTGAAGAAATCCACCTTGCTGTAAGTGTAAATGTATATGATACATTTTTTTATTATGTATTCACACTTACCAGTGTGGATTTGTACACCATTAATAATAATAATAATAATAATAATAATAATAATAATAATAATAATAATAATAATAATAATAATAATAATAATAATAGTCACTGCATCTCAGCACATTCCTCATTGCAAAATATCTATTGCAACCAGTTTCTTTCCTCTGTAATACCTAAATTTACATCGATGTAGCAAAATTTACATTTTTTTTCTTAAAATCTCAGGAAATCCCACAGAGAGAAGGCACCCAACTCCACACCTTTAGAGGGCCGCCAACAGGTGCACCAACAGGGAAGCGCTGTTTACAGAACCAATATTTATCGGCAGCGTACAAGTCCTAACCGAATTTGATTGATTGCAGAGAGTCGGGTCATATATTTGTCCAAGGGTGCCGCCCTGCTGTGCCTTCTGGAGGAGGTTGGGTGTCATTAATGGGTTGGTTTAACCCGAATGTGTCTGCAAAGGTGCTTGCAGGTTCTAATGAAGTATTCTCTGTTTATTCAACGCCGTCGTCTGTTGGTCTCTACTTAAGAACAGAAGGGGTTTTCGGCACGGACACCACACACACACCACACACACACACACACACACCACACACACACACACACACACACACATATATATATATATATATATATATATATATATATGTATATATATATATATATATATATATATATATATATATATATATATATATTATATATATGGCAAATCCTGTCTCTTTGTCTGTTTGTTTGCTATACATGCCCAGGCTATAATAGCTGGATAACCAAATTTTCATTGTAAAAACTTCAGCTAAGACTTATAATGTGAAGATATATTGGCGGTAGTACCTATAAGGCTAAAATATGAAATATATTGGCTAGTTTATGCTAAATCCTGAGCTAATACTTTCAAAGTGAAAATACATTAGCCACTTTAGGCTAAAACCAGAGTCAAAAGCCCACTTATAAACCTGTGTGGTTTAGGGACTAATAGATTACTTCCTTTAATCGATGAATTTGAGTTGACGAGACTTATTGATAAAAAATATAATTATTCTTGTTGAAACAATAACAAGTAATTACAAATATTTCAATGTCAAAGGTCACCAGTGTCGAACTGAGGAGGCAAATTATCAAATTGATATTCTTGTACGAAAGTATTTGATCGATGATAAATTTGCTTTTTCAATTATGACCTAAAATCGTGTAAACTGTTGTCAACTAATTTTGTACTAAGAATATAGTTCACACACAAGTATATATATATATATATATATATATATATATATATATATATATATATATATCTATATATACATATAATTATATATATATATATATTATATATATATATATATATATATATAATAATAGGAGCCCATAAAAACACTAAAATATAGAGAGAAAAGTACTATATTTCAGAGACTGCTGTCTCTCTTCAGGTATATGAATGAGAAAAGTTTACAGTAAAGGTGGTATTTATATCAAGAGATCCATCCACAGGTAAGCCAATTTAGGTCACCCCCGCTGATAATCTTTCTCTAATCTTCTTAAGGGTTGGTTGAATGAAAACCTTGTCGATCACATCTGAATCCCATGCTCCTTTTGAGATGTTCATTACCTGCCTCTCTTTTATTAAGGCCGATTCCATCATTTGACTCTTGTACCGGCAGTTGCTGCTATAAATTATACGTGACAAATTCGTTTATTCTATGGTTATGTTCATTTATATGGTTGAAAATAGCTGAGTTCTGTTGTCCATACCTAACTGACCGTTTGTGTTGTATTAATCTCTGGGGAAGTGATTTTCCTATAAATCCGATGTAAGATTGGTCACAGTCCAGGCATGTGATTTCATAAACCCCTGTTTCCTTGGGGAATGTCTTTTGTTCGACGTTAATCAGGGATTTGGCTAAGGTGTTTGGGTAAGTAAATGCAAAAGGGTTAGATTTTCCGAGGGCCTGAGTCAGTTTTAATCCTGTCCAGGTGAGGAATTTTTATTTTATTGTTGGGTGTCTCTTTGGTCTTGTTTTGAGGGGGTCGGTAGAAAATTACATTTGCTTTGCGAATTGCTTTCTCAATTATATGGCAGGATACTTTAAAGATGAAAGTTGTTTACGAATTAGTTCAGGAAATCTGGAGAACAAATTCGTAAGGCTCTTAAGAACAGGTTGCTGGGTACACCTATCTTGATAGCAATGTTGTGATAGCTAAAGTAGTGAATGTATGAAAGTGAGAACGTTGGTTTTCTGTATATGGTAAATTTATATTCTGTCGTGTCTCTGATGATTAAAACACCAAGAAAAGGAATTTTGTTGTCTGTTTCCCATTCAACTTTAAATTTGATGCGGGCAATAATGCGTTTAATTTTGAAAGGAATTCATTAAAATTGCCCCACCTATTATCCCAAAATGTTAGAATATCATCTATATATCCCGAATGAAAATACGTTATTAGATGCACATAATTCAACTAACTTTATTATTTTGTCAAGCGCCAATGGGAAATGATCTGAATAGGGGGATAATTTTTCCCTCAAAAACTGAAGAACGTCCTGTATTGGCACTTTTGTAAATAGAGAATCTATGTCAAGGCTTAAAAGTCGTATGTTGTGAAGTGGTATATGTGCTTCTCTGAATTTGTGACAAAAATCTTTCGAATGTTTAATGTGACTGGGAGAAAAAGTGCCTAAAATATATATATATATATAATATATATATATATATATATATATATATATATATATATATATATATGTATATATATATAGATATAATATATATATATATATATAATATATATATATATATATATATATATATATATATATTTATATATATAAGGCAAAAAAGAGAGTTAATTTGTAACAAACTAAGATGTTCCTAAGTTTGCTTACATTTGTGCTCGCCCAGTGCTTTGGCATTAGTATGGGTCATTCCTTTGTCGATTTCATGGCCTTAAACAACTCTGACTGTCTTGAGGAGGTTGGAAATCAGGAGGACCAAGTTGCTCATTCTGAGAGTGAGAAAGACTATACTTCGGAAGATGAAGAAGGCGACCATTCAGATTGTGAAGAAGACGATAGTTCGGACAGTGAAGAAGAAGGTTCGAGGAAGCAATCAAGAAAAATGAAAATGCCTTTTTAATGTTTGAGAAAGAGAGGTTAGAGAAGGACCAGCTAATAAATGAATTAGCAAAGAAGGTAGAAGCCCTGACTCAAAGAGGCATGAAGCTGGAAGAACACATCAGAGACCTCGAACTGTTGACCAAGGAAAAGGACAGACAAATCTATTTAGTGTCCGAAGAAATGCAAAAGATGACAAACGAAATACTAGAAAGGGCGAAGATTACAGAAGTGGAAATAAAAGAGAATGAGGAGAAGAACCAGAGGCTGATTATTTTGGAAAACACTGTCGTAGTTCTCGAGATGGAGAAAGCAGGCGTTGCATCGAGATCTACAGCAAAGAAAAGATGGCAGAATAGAAATGCAAGTCAGAATAAACAAAGACAACAGAAGTAAAGAAAAGAACATTGAAAGTCTGAAGAGGGAAAACGAGCAGAAGGCCTTGAAGATCAGCGGTTTAGCATGAAAATGTGAAACAGCTCCATAAATGTAAAACAGAACTAGCTGAGAAACAGGAGGAAATGGAAAAGCTGAAAGAAGAGACCTTGCAGAAGGAGAGAGAGATCCTCCGATTGGAAAATGAGCGCACCCTGAAACAAGTGGAAGTCATCGGTTTGCTGAAAGAATCTAAAACTGTTGTAGCAGAAAACCCAAAGGTAAATGGAGAGCTGAACGAAATGAAGAGGAAAGTTCATCTTAAAAGCCTCCAAGAAGAGACCTTGGCAAAGGATACGAAGATCAGATCCTTGGAAACGAAAGTCCAAATTCTTAAAGGAGAAAAGGAATGCCAAGGAATGAAGGGTCCACTATCAGAGATGAAAGCTGAAGAAAAAAAGGCCTAGGATAAAACTCGATGTCTGAGGAAGCCCCAGATCAACTGCAAAGCCCTCTACCGACGGATGGACCGCATCGAGGAAAAACTTCGCCAAATCAGGGGATATCAGCGACCTTCAGCTGGCACCAAGAGGCACTCCAAAGCACCGACTAAAACTCCATCAATTGTGAAGCCCCTAAACAGAGAGGATCTGCACCAGAAAATGAGGCTAACATCTGCAGCGAACCTCCAAAGTCTGGAGCAAGACGCTAAAATGGTCCGAGAGCTCTACAAGATAAATGCCGTCACGTAAAGGGTACACGCAAAGGAACGCTTGTATTTTTAGGAGAACTGGTGGTTTACTTGCAGACGAAAGAAGCCTGCATATCTGTAATGTTGGTAACATGAATAGTATGACTTTTGTGATGGAAATCATACCGGGGTATAGTTGTGGAAGCAGCTCTGTGCGATGGAGAGACCACAGCGGCTGTTGGACTGGCTAAGACTGGATTGTTGTGCAACCTTCTCCAACATTGGACTGCGGTACACACCCCTCTCTCTCCTACCACATGATACCTTCGGGAATGGGTTTCAATGCCAAATCACATATTCGTGGAAGGCAACCTCTGGCGCGGTGTAAAAACCCGTAAGTTTTATGCCTACTGCTTCATATGTGAATTGGGTTACGCATTGCATATTAAATCCCATTTTTTGCATAAACCGCAGTGGCAATCTCTGGCGTGGTGTAAAAACCCGTAAGTTCGATGCCATTTCAATATGCAAAATATGGGTTATGCAAAGCATAATGGCTCAAATACTTGCATATACAACATGGCAACCTTTGGCGCGGCGTAAAAACCCGTAAGTTCAATGCCATTTCAATATGCAAAATATGGGTTATGCAATGCATAAATGGCTCAAATACTTGCATATACAACAGTGGCAACCTCTGGCGCGGCGTAAAAACCTGTAAGTTCAATGTCATTTCAATATGCAAAATATGGGCTATGCAATGCATAAATGGCTCAAATACTTGCATATAACAACAGTGGCAACCTCTGGCGCGGAGTAAAAACCTGTAAGTTCAATGCCACTTCAATATGCAAAATATGGGTTATGCAATGCATAAATGGCTCAAATACTTGCATATACAACAGTGGCAACCTCTGGCGTGGCGTAAAAACCCGTAAGTTCAATGCCATTCTAATATGCAAAATATGGGTTATGCAATGCATAAATGGCTCAAATACTTGCATATACAACAGTGACAACCTCTGGCGTGGCTTAAAAACCCGTAAGTTTCATGCCTCTTATATATGCAAAATGTTTGATCCCAGTGTGGCAGGGGCACTAAGACATCGAAGGGCACCGTCAGGAGTCGCTGTATTTCGTAAAGGAACGACAAGTTCCCAACAGCGAGCAGAGAAATGGCTGGATTTTGGACTCTGTAAAGAAACCACCTGTTTTCTATCAACCACAGAAGAATGACCTGGAGGCGTTACAAGATGTAGGATCAACAAACTGAGGATTTCCTCTATCTGGGCTAGCTAAGAGAGCTGAGAATGGGAAAGGGTCTATCCCTGGTAAAAATAAACCCCCATTTCGGTGACCCTCTCTTAGCAATGATCGCTTGCAATCATTAAAGGTACCCAATATATATATATATATATATATATATATATATATATATATATATATATATATATCTGTGTGTGTGTATGTACACGTATATATATATATATATATATATATATATATATATATATAATATATATATATATATATCACATATACTTAACTCATCGTTTGTTAAAAACACAGAATGGAAAACTTAAAGCACAAATGCCAAACCTGTAGTAGAATACATTGACAGCCATTAACCTTCGTTATCCGAAATATAGCTCATATATTACACGACTGTAGCATGCACGTGTTTCAAGCAAAGGTTCTGTGAAATTTCATATCGCCTGTTCTCATAGATTGGGAACATTCCAATTGGGCTTCATGTAAAAACAGGCGATTCCTCAATTAACTGTTGAATGCATTGCTCGTGTGCGTTCTGACTTCAGTTCTAAACCCTTTGGAAAGGATTGTAATCACTGTACATAAACGAGAGGCTTTTAACTAATGTGTAAAATACTTAACCATACATACGCGTACATAAGTACAGCCTACTATATATATATATATATATATATATATATATAATATATATATACATATATATGATATATATATATATATATATATATGTAATGAGGATATTTCCTCATTATTCATTTGGTAAACGTGTAACTCGAGCGTCAAGGCAAACCACAAACAAACCTCTCTTTCTCTCTCTCTCTCCACCTCTCTCTAGCACTGACACCTCTCTCTCTCTCTCTCTTTCTCTCTCTCTCTCTACTTCTTTCCCTCCACTCTCTAACAGGTAGTCAAAATGAGAGAGTTGCATTACAAAAGATACATTTATTAACAATGAATAAATAATGAATCAATTCAATTAAAACCCCAACAAAAATGTCTAAACAGTTATAGTCACCAAAAGTCTGTTTCCCCCATTGGGACTCCCTCTCGGTCCCCACATTGCCAGAACCGTCTGTTTCAAAGACACAGAACACATCCCATAAGTACACACACAAGTTTAACAATCAGAGATTAAAGATTGAATATCCTCACAAAAATGTCAAATAGACAACAGGCCACTCTTTGGCTAAACAGTTCAAACTCACCCAAGCAGCCGGACTATTTCGCACACTTAATAAAAAACCACTTCGGAGAGCACCACGGCATCTTGTCTTCCTTCCAAAGACGCCTCTAACAAAATCCCCCATAGACTTGGGTATCCAACATTTTCAGTAGGAAGAAGCGCACATTCACTTACGAACGCACAATTACTGGCTACATCCAGTTTCACAAAGGCACTTTGAGAAGAGTTCATGAACTGAGTACATTGACTTGTCTAACTATGCAGTTTTATGTCACGCCATCCACAGAAACTATTCATCAGCTTTCTCGGGTCGTTGCTTCTCCACATTCCAGTAGGTCACAGCGAACATATTGGCCTTTCTATATATATATATATATATATATATATATATATATATATATATATATATATATATATATGTATGTATGTATATGCACACACACAGGCACACCCATACACACACACACACACACACACACACACACACACATATATATATATATATATATATATATATATATATATACAGTTTTTATTAAATATTCCACACCACCTTTTCCCTCTAATTTAATATCTGTGCATTGGTTCCAACTGGTGTATTTAACGGAAGCAATAACTTAAGAGTCCGGAGCTTACTAATTAAAATCCGTGTCGCGTTTTCGAGCCACGTGACTCTCTCCCCTTATCTCGTATTTCCTCTATTCGTAATTGATGCTGGGCCAATAATAAACAGCTCCGAGTTAATGACCCTTTCCACTGGAGGTAGTTTGAGCATTTATTAAGTGATGGAATGTAGAATTTCCCCTTCATTTCTCTGTACGCTGAGATGATATTTTGGTTGCCTACGTATGTCAATATTGGATTGAATGATAAATCACTGGATTTCTAGTCAGTTTGTATATTAAGGGTACGTATCATTTCACGTATCTCAATTTTATCATATTTGTGTTCCGTTTATTTTGTTGGTGATGTATTTAGTACTTTATTGTATCTGCATTCTGTACTTACTCATGGTCATGGGCTGAGATGGAATACATATTCATTACTGTTGTACTGCTACGTTAAGGTTTCTTCTTTATTATCAGATTTTCGGAATATATAATATATATATATATATATATATATATATATATATAATATACATATATACATATATATAAACACACAGTCGGCCAATTGGCTAGCAACAATGACTGGATTTTGGGAGATAGAGGATTGCATTGGGAGTAGAGTGAATTATAATCATATCCAAATACGTTTCTGTGTTGTTGTCAGCGTTACATTTATTTTATATAATCAAGCCATGTTCAATAGTCATCTAATTACTTATATTCAGTAGTAGAATAATTATGCTCGGCAGTAGACTAATTGGAGAGTGCATGTCTTTGCTGTGTTTGAAATTGCTTTCTGTTGATTATTTCAATCATTTTTTCCATGAACATTCAACATCTACACTTTACTGACATACAGTAGAGTTGGGTAAGCTATCCAAGGCAATGAAGTTAAGGATGTGTGAAAACAAAGACGTACTAGCCTTTAATATTTCCTTGCAATTAGGTACTGTTTTTGGTTATTCTCTCTATCTTTCCCTTTCTCTCTCGCTCTCTCTGATCTTTCATTACCTCCCAATGTTTCTCTCTCTATCATGTGATGGTCGCTGTCTGCAACCGCAAGGTTTTGTGACTGTGTGTGTGTGTTTGTGCGTCTGTCTTATCCTGAAAACTCCACTAAACGCATAAGCGAAACCAGTTTATGGCACTGAGGCTTTACTAGTCATTTGCCAAATTTATTTTGTTCATTTTTCAAAACTTTTTTTTTCTATTTATTTTTTTTAATCCTAACTCTGCTTTGAACTGTAAAAGGAATGTCAGCTTCGACATGTCAGCGAACCCGGTTATGGCGATAGCAAATATGTCATGCTTTTATGTCATTCCTTTGAGCGCCCATTTGGACGAAACATTTTCATAGGCGGAAAAAAAGAAAAAAGAAAAATCCTGAAGAGTCTTTTACACGAATTTCTAATTGGACGACAGTGTCGACACGTGGTCATAAAAGGTCGTGCTCCGAGTCGCGCTTTGCAATTGCATGCGAAATATGAGATGGTTCAGGAATATGACTTCGGACTTCGTAAAACATTCTCTGAAATGGCCAAAGGCTGAAATTATTAGAGATGTTCGGTCTTATGGGATAAACTCAAGTTTATTCAGTCAATTTGATTTCATCGGAGTATTTATGAGAGTGTATATATATATATATATATATTATAATATATATATATATATATACTATATATATATATATATATATATATACTTAAAAAATCACAGTAGATGCACGTGACTTCATAAATAAGCGATTCCACAAGGAAAATGATAGTCAGAAATCCAAGCGCTTTCGTCTTTACTCAGACATTGTCAAGGAGTTAATTAACTCCTTGACAATGGCTGAGTACAGACGAAAGCGCTTGGATTTCTGACTATCATTTTCCTGCGGAATTCGCTTATATATATATATATATATATATATATATAGATATATATATATATATATATATATATATAATATATATATATATGATATATAATGATTATATATATATATATATATATAATATATATTATATATATATATATATATATATATATATATATATATATATATATATATATAATAAAAGGAGCCCATAAAAACACCAAAATATAGAGAGAGAAATACTATATTTCAGAGACTGCTCTGTCCCTCTTCAGGTAGATGAATGAGAAAAGTTTAATGAAGGCCGATTCCATCATTTGACTCTTGTATCCGATGTAAGATTGGCCACAGTCCAGATATTGGATTTCGTAAACGCCTGTATTTGTTGGACGTTAATCAGGGATTTGGCTAAGGTGTTTTGGTAAGTAATTGCAAAAGGGTTAGATTTTCCGAGGGTCTGGGTCACCGTCTTAATCCTGTCCAGGTGTGGAATTTTTATTTTATTGTTGGGTGTGTCTCTGGTCTTGTCTTGAGGGGGTCGGTAGAAAATAACGTTTGCTTTGTGAATTGCTTTCTCAATTATATGGTCAGGATACCTTGAGGACGAAAGCTTCTTACGAATTAGTTCAAATTCTTTTTCCACAAAACCTGAGGAACAAATTCGAAAGGCTCTTAAGAATAGGTTGCTGGCTACGCCTATCTTGATAGGAATGTCATGATAGCTGAAGTAGTGAATGTATGAAAGTGAGAATGTTGGTTTTCTGTATATGGTAAATTTGTATTCTGTCGTGTCTCTGATTATTAAAACATCAAGAAAAAGAATTTTGTTGTCGGTTTCCCATTCAACTTTAAATTTGATGCTGGGCACTAATGCGTTTAATTTTGAAATGAATTCATTAAAATTGTCCCATCAATTACCCAAAATGTTAGCATATCATCTACAAATCTCATCCACAGCATGTTTTTAGGTTTTCTTGCATTTATTACTGTAGTTTCAAAGTATTCCATGTACAGGTTGGCTAAAACAGGACTTAAAGGACTACCCATACTACACCCGAATTTTTGCTTATAGAATGATTCCCCGAATGAAAATACGTTATTAGATACACATAATTCAACTAACTTTATTATTTTGTCAAGCGCTAATAGGACATGATCTGAATAAGGGAATAATTTTTCCCTCGAAAACTGAAGAACGTCCTGTACTGGTACTTATGTGAACAGGGAATCTACGTCAAGGCTTTAACGTTTTATGTTGTGAAGTGGTATATGTGCTTCTCTGAATTTGTGACAAAAATCTTCTGAATGTTTAATATGACTGGGAGAAAAAGTGCCTAAAAAGGGGGAAAGGAGGCCAGCCAACCATTTAGAAATTTTGTAATTGAAAGCTCCGGCACATGAAACGATGGGTCTGGATGGAAGGTGGTCTTTGTGAGTTTTGGAGGGCCATAAAAGTAGGGTAGTTTTTTCTCTCTATATTTTGGTGTTTTTATGGGCTCCTTCTATTAGATGGAATTCTGTTATAACAGAACATTTTTACCAGTCATATATATATATAAAATATATATATATATATATATATATATATATATAATATTATAATCAACAGCAATCACGCACATTTTCTAACTGTATAACAAGTTATTGGTCATTCAACGTAAGGATGAACATGCCAACGCGTAAAAAAAATCTATATTTACTTCACGCTGAAGGTCCATTTGAATGTAATGTGACGGCAGCGACTTGACTTTGAGGATCTAATGCAACCAGCAACGTTTGACAACGAAACCACTGATTAAAAAATTAGAGTGAGCAACTATTTCAAAAACGTTTCTTGTATTGATATAAAAAAAAAAAAACTGGTGAGAAGTCAGAATGGATTAAGGCAGTGCAGTGGCTCTTAATTAACTCGATTCACATCATGGACCACCAGCCCAATGAAAATAAAATATTGTGGACTAATTCTTCTTTGAGTAACAATAAACAAAATAAACAAAATAAAAATTTCCTTTCAAAATATATTTCTTACACAAGAATTACAACCTGTAGATTGTCATTATATTCTTTTGATAAGAATAACACAGCAAAATGAATGGTCAATTATCTACCTGGATAAAATTGTTCTACCTGAACATATTGACCAATCTCCAGTTTATTACCAATTATAGTAAACGTTCTGTGAACCACCCATTAGTGAGTGGTCCATGGACCACAAGTTGAGAACCACTGGATTCAAGTTTAATTGTTCCAGGAAATTTTCAAGATGTGATATTATTGGGAAAGAATTCATCGCCATTTATAGAGAAAGATAACAAGGTTGGAAGTGACGGAATCGTAGAAGCATATATATAGAGAGTAATGCAATTTTCTCTGTGAACAACGCAAAAAAAAAAAAAAATCAGGAACTTCCTTATCAAGAGAAAAAGAAAGGAAACTAACATGAAATGGTTACATTTCATTTTATGCTTTGGTACTTTGTTATGAGAGATTATACTGTGTTTTTTAATAATAATAATAATAATAATAATAATAATAATAATAATAATAATAATAATAATAATAACAATAATAATAATAATAATTTGCAAATATCTCATAGTCGCACGAATCACTAAAACGGCGAAGAAGTCCACGATGGTATAAATGTAAATATATATTAGAAATATTTATATTTAAACGAGAAACTTTCAGAGGAACCTTTGCTTTATTCTCCTTTCAGCATAGTCACTTAAACCATGGTGGATTTCTTCGCCAATAATAATAATAATAATAATAATAAATAATAAATTAATAATAATAATAATAATAATAATACAACAACATCAACATAAGAAATATTCATGATAAGGAAGCAAAAACTTGAAGGGAAATACTTAGATGAATTTGATCGAACACCTACCCCAAAATAACGGCCGCCCCCAACCCCCCACCAATCGTCATCCCTGAAAGTTTATAACATCAATATACGAAAACCCATGGTAGAATCGTATGATTTATTTAAGATAAAACCATATTTCCATTTCATTTTCGTCTTATAACACCATTAGTCAGACAGATACCCAGGTGTGCATTTCACCCGTTTAAGTCATTTGGAGAAATTGATGTCATTACTTTTATTTCATGAAATATGTTTTTTATTGCCATTTACGAAGTATTTCATTAGTAGAATTTAAACCCTCAATTAAAGCGGAATATCAGCCAAAGGCCAGTTTTGGGTATTATATTTGGTTATGGAAAAATAACCAAGTTTATGGCTATTTTCTCGTCATTATTTCTAAAGTAAACTAGCTATATTATTATTATTATTATTATTATTATTTATATTATTATTATTATTATTATTATCAAGTCATAAAAAGGCAAAGGGAGACGACCACTAGCTAAGACAGGAAAAAACAGTTATCTCTAAAATCCAAAGACAATATTTATTTCCCGATCATAATCGCTCTTACCAGCATTTGCCAAAGAATATTTTTCAAAGTCTTGAGACAAACAAACAAACAAACAGAAAGGCAGACAGACAAATGGGCCGTGTCCCAAATTATCCCCTACGTTTTTAACCAGGGATTTTTTTTTCTCCCACCCACTCTTCGAAGTCAAGTGGGGAGGCAAGAAGGGGTAGGAAGTGGCAAGGTGACAGGGGGCCACTTCTTTGTATGTAATGGATGTCCTTTCGTTCGAGGTTGAGTGGTATGATATCCCCCCCCCCCCAACCCCGCGCCTTTCCCCACCTCAACCCACTCTCTCTCTCTCTCTCTCTCTCTCTCTCTCTCTCTTGCAGTGTTCTTTATATTTACACAATGCTACTCAAAATCTAAAGATCAAAATTCATGGATTGGTAGCGATAAACTCTCTCTCTCTCTCTCTCCTCTCTCTCTCTCTCTTGCAGCGTTCTTCACATCTATACAATGCTACGGTACATGTTCATATCACGATTCACGGATAGGATGTAATATATCCTCTCTCCTCTCTCTCTCTCTCTCTCTCTCTCTCTCTCTCTCTAGGAGTACTCTTTATGTCTATACAATATTAAGCTAAATGTTAATATCAATTCAAGGATAAGATTAACTCTCTCTCTCTCTCTCTTCTTGGCTATTTTCCTTTTCGTTTTACTTCCTCTTTCCTCTCTATCCCTCACCTTACCCTTTCCTTCTCACTCTCTCTTTCTTCCCTCTACCCTCCTTACCAGCCCCTCCTTCCCTCTAATCCACCACCTCCTAACCCCCTCGACCCTTCTCCCTCATCCTTTCGACTTCCCATTTCTCTCTCTCTTCCTTGCAATCACAAAAGACACAATAAGCAATTCATTTACCTCCGTCAGGTGTGTGTATGTGTGCGCCAAAAAGAGGCCCGCGTCGCACAGTCTCTCCATCAGGAGACAAACGATCTTCGTTTGTTTTCAGAGGCGCTGACCTCCGTAAGAAACGGCTGTTTTGGCTAACGACCTCTTTCGTACTGAGCACCAGGATCGTTTGTCAAGTCTCTCTCTCTCTCTCTTTCTCCCCCACTCGAACGTAGCAACAATATGTCAACAGAAACGCTGACAGCTTTTATTTTTGTTTTTTGCTTTTTGGCAGATGGGATATATAGGAAGTGTGAGGTGGACGAATTCGAAAGGGGTGAGGTGTGGTTTTTGACACTCTCTCTCTCTCTCTCTCTCTCTCTCTCTCTCTGTCTATCTTTATTGCTGTCAATGACTTTTAATATGCATTTGTATTTCTCTCTCCTCAGTTTCTTAATCTTGGAGAAATTATGTATATATATACAGATATATACACTCCTGTGTATACTATATATATATATATATATATATATATATATATATATATATATAGTATACACAGGAGTGTATATATATATATATATATATATATATATATATATATATATATATATATATATATATTCATCAAGCTACATGTGTCCTTTAATATCTAATTCGCTCCTCCTCGGAATTAATATATTTCCATTTATGTTAACCACGAAGGGGAATTTTTTTTAGTTGACATGAAGAATTCCCCTTCGGTTAACTTATATGAAAATATATTAATTAATTCCGAGTTACAACGAATTAGATATTAAAGGACATTCGTAGCTTAATGTGTACATATAATCTCGGTGATGTGATAAGACTTATATTATTTATATATATATATATATATATATATATATATATATATATATATATATATATATAATATATATATTTATATACATATCAATACTAACCTGACCCAACATCTATTCCCTCAACTTGTGCTGTCCTACTGAACATTCTACTTACCCGAGTCCTAACCGAGGACGTGGATTTCGAAACACAATCCTGCAAAGGAGAAAGCCTGAAATTCCTTCGTAGGACTTTTCTTTCACCCGTCCGAGGATGCTGCGCTCCACAGGGTCATAAAGGAGTCGAATTATTTGATCCTTTTCGGTTCCTGAAAAGAAAAGAGTTGAAAAAAGAGTAAATGTCAGATATATGATGAGGAAAAGAATATTTATATACATTTCAATTTGCTGACAGAAAATGAATCACGTTTATGTATTCATGAATACGTGTAGCATGAATGACTGTGTATGTGTGCGCGTATTTTAAACATACGTAGGTGTGGGCATGAGTGCTTGAATATGCATATGTACCATTGAGCACACAAGGACATGTGGATCTATGCAAGCAAGAATGCTTGCATGTGTATGAATAATATATGTATGTATGTATGTAC
>NC_087221.1:25691966-25724466 GCF_015104395.2 Macrobrachium nipponense
ATGAAAATGGTAAAACACGCACACACACACTATAATATATATACTATACTGTTATATATATATATGAAGATATACTATATAATATATATATATATATATATAAACTTCCCCCTATTTACTAATATTTTATAAATATAATATATATATAATATATAAATATATGAAAATATAATAGATATAAATATATAATATATAATTAATTTATATAGGAATCATTTATAATATTAATATAGATATATAGTATATATATAATATATATATAGATTATTATTATATATATTCATATTATAACCAACCTTCCTAACCACCATAACAGGCATCTATCCTCTCTCTCCTCGCTCTCTTCTCTCTCTCCCCCCCCGCCCCCCCCCCCCCCCCCCCTCCCCCCCCCCCCCCCCCCCTTTCTCTATGGTGCAACGTTGCGACGTCTATATGGAAGTACTGGACTTTTTTTGTTCGGTTTCGTCAGTGCCACTATGACATTAGACTTGAAAAATTCGTTCAGCTAATCGATACTGATCAAAAAAGTGGGGACAATGGGCCCAGGTATCACGGCAGAATTTATATCGGCCACTTACAGGACACCATGAAAACTTCTAAAAAAAAAATAAAGTTAAGTAGCGTCCCTTCTTCAAACATCGTCGCTGGTGGGGATTCTGTTCATCTGTTTAACCTATAAATTTTATATTTCATTACAAAGAAAATATCTGTTATCAACTTTTAATTTATTCGCCCATTTAATTCAACAACGTTCCTGGTAACTCTTTTTAGATATACTTCATGGAATCTCTTTTTTATATACCTTACCTTAACGAATTTCCTTGTTCTTGTTTAGAATGGCGTAGAGTAATTATATAGTTTAATATACAATAAAAAATAGATGTAATTATATGTATCTCTGTTTTTATTGCAAATCCCTGTAGGATTGTTTCCTATGAATTAAGTAGTTTTTCACCTGAATAATAATAATAAAATAATAATAATAATAAACAATAAAATAATAATAATAATAATAATATAAAAGGTGATAAGAATAATTAATGATAACAATAACTATGTCTTTATACGTGTTATAGTATATATATATATATTTATATAATATATCTTAATATGTTATATAATTATAAATATAATATGTATATATATATATATATTATTATATAGATATGTATCATACTATATATACTACATACATATATTATATATAATATTATATTATATATATATATATATATAATATTATATATTGTAATGTATGTTTATGTAAACCATACATTAACATACATCATCCATACATACAATATATATAAGATATATATATATATATATATATATATATATATTATATATTATATATATAGAGACTTTCTTAGACCAAGTTTGGTTTTTTTCCAATTTCCCTTCCCCCCAAGAGCGGTAAACTATTCCACCAAGCGAAGCAAAGGCCAAGGGAGCGAACATGTAGCAAAAGGTCAATGCCCTCTAGAGAATAAGTATTCCAGTTTTAGGCAGCTTAATTAAAGTGGCCAATGTATGACTGCGTGTTGCAACGCAATGCAATGCTTGCGCGGAAAAGAAATGCAATCAAGGTGATGGGTGGGTGGAAAGTTTCTCACAAAATTAATTGAATTAACTTGAATCTACGTGAATGTACTGACGAGAGTTTCCATGGAATTCGAGCAATTCCAGGGAAGAATTCATTTAAAAGTTGTTCGCTTTTCTAATGTTTTGTTTTGGACTCATTTTGCAGCTCTGCCAGGCAGGCCTAAAGGTTAATGAACTCGGCTCGTGCTGGGAGCATTTCCCTAAAAATGCGTTAATCTCCCAGCTGTTGTGGTTAATGTATTACATAATGACATGAAATGAAACAGGTTCGCCAGTCCTGTTTGCCTTTTCTCACGTCGCTATTTGAGTCTAAGGTCTTAGTTGATCAACTCAAAAATATGCTCTCTCTCTCTCTCTCTCTCTCTCTCTCGCTCTCTCTCTCTCACTCTCTCACAACACACACCACACACACCAGAAACACATATCACACGCACACACAATATCCCTAAATACCTATGATTTTGTTTCTAAAATTAAAAATGTTTAATGTTTTTTTTTTTTTTTATCGGTTTACAAAATTAATGTTTTTTTCTTTTCTGAAATTTGGTTGGGGATATATATATATATATATATTATATATTATATTACTATATAATATAATATATATATATTATATATTGTGTGTGTGTGTGTGTGTGTGTGTGGTGTGTCTGTGTGTGTTTCGGTGTGCTGTGTGTGTGTGTGTGGTCTGCTTCTACCACGGAAACAAAACAATATTCTTGATGGTATAAGCAATTGTAATCGGGAAGGGAAAAATCATAATCCACAAAGGCGTAAATCATGAACTGTGACAGAATAATAGCTTTAAAAAAATTAATTTTCATAAGAAAAAAATAATTACATTAGAAATTGGAATAATCAAATCCAGACAGAAATATCCGCCAAATTCAGAAAGAAAAAAAACAAACATTAATTTTAGACACAAAATCATACATTTGGGATATTGTCAGCTTTAAATTGTAAAATGAACTTAGGAAGGCAGAAGGTGATATTCTTATCGTACACAGAATTATAATTATAATAATATATCCTTTTAAATTCATATTCTCAAAAATATCATATGAAAATATGTAGCTCAAAGGAGAGAGAGAAGAGAGAGAGAGAGAGAGAGAGAGAGAGAGAGAGAGAGTAATTATTGCGTCCTTGCAACATTCCTCCAGAAATACAGTTTCTGGAATCGATGTCCCGGGCTTCTAATCACCTCCAGAAGTTACGTCACTTATGCGGAAGACATTGCTCACTTGAGCAATGCATTGCTCTCTTCTTCAGCAACTACGCAGCTCGCGCTGAGCGAATCACAACCTCGAAGGATAAAACGAAAGACAGCGACAACGGGAAAAAAAAAAAAAAAAACAATACACAAAAATGAAGGATATTGTGGTTAGCATTACTAAGGATATTGGAGATTGCTACCATTTTTCCGGTGGGGAAGGCTGTGCTTTTTATTTATTCATTTGTTTAGTTAATTATATATTCATCTATTTATCGATCTTTGAATTTTTACCATAAATGGGCCTTAGGGCCATTTTTTAGGAAGGCGTGAGAGTTTAAGACGAGGTATTTGTGAGTAGAGATTAGTTGGTTTAAATTAAGTTGGTTTGTGCCCCCACGAGGTCTTGCCCCTCAAGTAGCCCGTAGGGATTAGGAAGCCTGGCGTGGACCTGCAGAATATGCCCAACAAACAGAGCCAAGGGTCGAAGGTTCTAGTTGTTATGACTGTAATGGGTTTCTAGAAAAGCACACGTTTTTAGGTTGAGTAGAGGATGTATGGCCCCTGGGGTATATTACTTAGATATAAAGGTCAAGAACATGGAGGGGGGTGGGGCGTCCTAGCCGGGGTTGGTTGGTGGAGGGGTTTAGGTTTATGAAGGGGTTCTGGATGGGTTCGGGAAAGAAGTAGGTTTCTTAGGTGTGTTATAGCGGTTGAGTAGAAGGTAGGGTTGTTCTTCAAGATAGTGAGAGTGAGAGATTCTCAGAAATGGCAACGGAGAGTAGGAATATCTCCAGTGCTTATAAAGAGCATGGAAACAGAGAAGTAGCCGGGGGCAGAAGAAAAACAGAGGGGTTTGGGGCGGGTGATGTTTGGCGTTGTGGGTAGGAGTGGGAGGGGATGAGATACGGGCGCCCAAGGGTGGGGACGGAGGGAAATGTGAAAAAGAGCCATCGAAGCATATTTCCAAAAGGCAACATGAATCAGGTCGAAATTGGCTGTTCACGCGTCGCCGTCCTGTTTGGGATTTCAATCGATGCCAGACTCTCTCTATAAAGAAATGGAATGCCACTGAGGGAAACTGGATTCATCTAGTATCTCTCTCTCTCTCTCTCTCTCTCTCTCTCTCTTCATTCTATTTGTTTTCCTTTTCTATTCCCTTTGACCTTGTATTTTTGGGAATTTGTATGTTTCTTGGGTTTAAAAGGATACTCTCTCTCTCTCTCTCTCTCTCTCGAATCTCTCTCTTCGTTCTCTTCTCTTCTTCTTCTTCTTCTTTCTTATTTTCGTTTTCCCTTTCTTATTGTTTTCCCTTTACTATTGACTTTGATCTTGTTGTTTTTGGGAATTTGTATGTTTCTAGGGTTTCAAAAGCACGCTCATCTCTCCTCTCTCTCTCTCTCGCTCTCTTCTACTTCTCATCTCTCTCTTTCTCTCTCTCGATGAGTAATAATTAATGATATTTCGTCCGTCTGAAAATTTCGGATCTTTCTGCCTGTATCTACCTTTGTACAGAACTTTAAAAATGCATTCTCTTAAAATTTTAGTTCCCTCTGTTAATTATAAATATAACCTCTCTCTTTTTCTCTCTGTTTTTGTTTGGCGTGTTTAATCTCTTTCCCAGAAGATTAAATATAATTGTTTTAATTATCATATTTAAAACTTTTTAATTCTTTTTATTACCCCGACTTCCATCTTTTGAAATATATCCGATTATCTCTCTTTTTTTTTATTATTATATTCGATCATTTTTATGTCAGTTTGGAATATCATTAATTTTTATCTATTTTTACATAATATTAATTAATGATTATAATTCTTGTAATCTCACTTTAGCGGTCTCTCTCTCTCTTTTCTCTCTCTTCAGAAAACTATCTTTGAAGAACCATCCGATCATTTTATCTGTTTGTTGTTTTTATTTTACTTACTCTCTCCTCTCTCTCCGCCTCTCTCTGCTCTCTCTCCTCTCTTCTCTCTCTCTCTGCTCTCCTCTCTCTTAGGAAAACTATGATTTTCGAAACTCTCAGAATAACTTTTATCTGGTCGTGTCGCTTCTGTATTAATTCTCTCTCTCCTCTCCTCTCTCTCTCTCCCTTTAGAAAACTAAAATTTCACGGAACCTCTCATTACTTTATCCTTCTATTCCTTGTATGGCTCTCTCTACCTAATCCATCTCTCTCTCTTCTCCTCCTCTCGCTCTCCTCCTCCTTCTCTATCTCGCTCCTCTCTCTCTTCTCTCCTTCTTATTCTTTCTTCCTTTCTTCTTCTTCTTCTTCTTCTTCTTCATCTGTTATTCCTGTCTATCTGCTTTGATCCTGTGTTTTTGGGAATTTGTATGTTTCTTGGGTTTCAAAACCTCTCTCTCTCTCTCTCCTCGCTCTTCTCTCTCTCTCTATCTCATCCATTCCCCTCGGGATACCGTCAAGCAAAATTCATTAAACCAGTTCTGTAATACGAGGCGCTCTGATTGCAAGGGCAATACCGCCTTGATTACCGAATTTGATATTGCAGGAGCGAATGGCAAAGGAAAAAGAAGATGATGTGAGTGTGGATGGAAAGGAGAGCGATAATCAACCAACCAACGAATCGTAAACAAGGCGGAGGGAGGGGGGGGGGGAAGGGAAGGTTGGGGGGGGGGGGAAGGGAAGGGGTGGGAGGGAGGGGCGGTGGGGAGGGGGGAGGTTAATTGAAGGCAGAAGGAAAATGAAGTTGTTTTATTTTTCTTTTTTTAAATTTATTTATTTTTCTTATACTATTCAATGAGCGACTGAATGTTTATGTAACAAACTTCTTTTTTTCTAGGATGTTAGTTATTGAAAATAAAAATACAATAAAAATGTAATATGCTTATTATGTATTATTAGTTATTATTATTTTAGTTATTGATTTTAAGTTATTGATTATTATTATTATTTTATTATTAATTATTATTATTAACCAAACAAAAACTTTCTTTCAGTTTTCTTCTGAAGATTGAAAAACGAAAACCCACAAATTCAACTTTGTAACTTGGCTTTACTTAACTAACTTTTTTAGACATACCTCCATAGAAAGAAACGAAAACAGGATATGACATTCAGTCACAGATAGGAAGAAAGCCCACATCATAACAAAACTCAATATATTCATTTCTTCTCTTTTCATAGTCATGATATAAAAAATAGGGGTTCTAACAGGTTTATTTCTTAGGGCAATGAGAACGTGTGACCCTTGCAAGATAGAGCAAGAAATATATTACATCGATAAAAGCTTCGATGCATTAGCATACCCGGAATGGTTCAGAAAAAGGGCACTCACCAAAGCTAGAAAAATATTTTACAGAGCGAATGTAGAGAGTACATGGAATAAAGAAAACAAGAAATAGTTGCCCTCCCTTTTATGCCTAAAATGAAACAAATCACTTCAAAAATGAAAGAAAGTCAATATAAATTTGTATATACTTTGATAATACCTTAAAAAACAAAGTATGTAAAAATAAATTGGAAGGAGAAGACAGTAATACAGATGATGTAGCGGGGGTATACATAATCAATTGCAATAATTGTGGAGACAGATATGTGGGGGAATCAGGTAGGGAATAAGGACTAGAGTCCAAGAACATAGAAGGGCAGTACAGCTTTAACTCTCAGGGGAGTGCTATAGCTAGACATTGTTGGGAAAAATGACCATAGGATGGATTTCAAAACAGTAGGCTTATATACAAAAGCAACAAAATTAGTCACGGAGGGTAGTAGAAGGTGCGCTTATCAGAGAGATCAAAGTAATTGAAGGAAACAAAGGTTTTACCTCAGAAGATCCCATAAGCCGAGCTTTGATATTAAAAGAAGCTAAGATTGACCCTGCTGACCTGGAGATTAGGTCCTGCCCAACAGACTTACGGTGACCACACCCTTACCACAAGGGTGAATCCCATTGACCATCAGCTCAGGATATCAGAGCGACAAGAGGGGATTGGCAACTCTCAAGAAAACCAGAACAGCCATCGCATAAATGACAGCACAACGAGAAGTAGTTCCAGAAGACTGCTGGCCTTGACCCAGGCTAACATCCCAACATCTCTTGAGAATGGCCACAGAAGGGCCTGAAAGTACTCGAGTGTGGAGTAAAACTAAATGTAAATACTTAGAAGTAAACAAGTTACAAATTGAATTTGTGGGTTTCTTTTTCAATATTATTATTATTATTATTATTATTATTATTATTATTTCGGAAGGAGACCCTCTCGTAGACATGTTCTGTTAAAAAATGATTGCTGCTTCAGCACTATTAATCTTGAAGAGAGTCTTCTCTCTTTTTCTGATGACGGCTTTGCTCGTTGTTGCTTAGACTGGCGAGCAACGCACCAAAGGGCATGGTAAAATTCGGTTGAGTCATTTGTTTTGGTTTATTATTGCTTACACAATTCTCTCTTCTCTCTCTCTCTCTCTTCTTCTCGTCTCTCTCTCTCTCTCTTCTCTCTCTCTCTCTCTCTCATATTATTATTTTTTATTTACTATTAATGATAAGGGGAATCGAGTAGTTTTCGAAAGCTCTCACTGTATTCATATTTTAAATATATGTTTGCACTTAGTACATCAATGTAAATTTCATTATTATTATTATTATTATTATTATTATTATTATTATTATTTTTTTTTTTTTTTTTTGTGCTCTATCACAGTCCTCCAATTCGACTGGTGGTATTTATAGTGTGGGTTCCGGGTTGCATCCTGCCTCCTTAGGAGTCATCACTTTTCTTACTATGTGTGCCGTTTCTAGGATCACACTCTTCTGCATGAGGCCCGGAGCTACTTCAGCCTCTAGTTTTTCCAGATTCCTTTTCAGGGATCTTGGGATCGTGCCTAGTGCTCCTATGATTATGGGTACGATTTCCACTGGCATATCCCATATCCTTCTTATTTCTCATTTTCAGATCTTGATACGTTATCCATTTTTTCCCTCTCTTTTGCCTTTTTTTTTTCTCTTCAACTCTTTTGGTGTCCCATGGTATTGCGACATCAATGAGTGATACTTTCTTCTTGACTTTTGTCAATCAACGTCACGTCTGGTCTGTTTGCACGTATCACCCTATCCGTTCTGATACCATAGTCCCAGAGGATCTTGCCTGATCGTTTCTATCACTCCTTCAGGTTGGTGCTCGTACCACTTATTACTGCAAGGTAGCTGATAGTTTTCTTGCACAGGCTCCAGTGGAGGGCTTTTGCCACTGAATCATGCTCTTTTTACTGGTTCTGTGCAAGTGCCGGGCATTCACTTGCTATGTGGTTTAGTGGTTTCATTTTTCGTATTGCACTTCCTACATATGGGAGAGATGTTATTTCCGTCTATCATACTTTGAACATACTGGTTCTTAGGGCCTGATCTTGTGCCGCTGTTATCATTCCTTCAGTTTCCTTCTTTAGCTCTCTCCCCTCTGTAGCCATTGCCAATTGTCATCGCTGGCTAGTTCTTTAGTCTGTCTCATGTATTGTCCGTGCATTGGTTTGTTGTGCCAGTAACTCTGTTCTTTCTGTCTTTCTTTCTCCTGTCTCTGTCATATTTCTGGGTCTTCGCTCTACTTTTATTAGTCCTTCTTCCCATGCACTCTTTAGCCACTCGTCTTCACTGGTTTTCAGATATTGCCCCAGTGCTCTGTTTTCGATGTTGACGCAGTCCTCTATACTTAGTAGTCCTCTCCCTCCTTCCTTTCGTGTTATGTATAGTCTGTCCGTATTTGCTCTCTGGGTGTAGTGCTTTGTTGTATTGTCATTTGTTTCCTGGTTTTCTGATCTATGCTGCAGAGTTCTGCCTTCGTCCATTCCACTATTCCTGCGCTGTATCTGATTATTATTATTTATTATTATTATTATTATTATTATTAGAAAACAAACTCATAATTACACGAGTCAATAAAATGGAAAAGTGAATCCACAGTAGTATGCCTGTTTGTTTGTTAAAAAATAGACGGCAGAAAGCTTTCGATGACCTGCACGGTCTTCCTTGTCAATTAGAATTACAAAAAGTTGACTTAAGTTTACAAATAGGAAAGGTTGTTTGAAGATAGGTAGTTGGCTCTTTATATTATACCTTCATGAAGGTATAACATGAAGAGCCAACTACCCATCTTCGAATAACAACCTTTTCCTATTTGTAAACTTAAGTCAAACACACCTTAATATGAAGAGGCAACTACTAATCTTCAAATAACAACCTTTTCCTATTTGTGAAAATAAGTAAAAAACAAAGTTTTTTGAAGAAGGAGGAATATCTAAATAAGCTTAACTATATATTATCGGATCAATCTAAATTTATAAGAATCAGTCATAACCCAACAGAAAAACTGAAACAGAAGGCTAAAAGACTTATTGAAACTCTAAATGCAAAACAAAATAGTCTGAAAGTACCTAAAATTGTTGGTGATTTAGAGTGGGGTATATGTGTGGTAATGCTACAACACATCAAACAAGGTAATCCATTACGACCCTTCATATCACAGATACCTACCCCGATATATAATTTGGCAAAAACTGTGAATACAATCATATCTCCATAGATACCAGACCAATATACTTTGAAACCGTCTGTTGATTTTATAGATATGCTTCTCGAAAATACCAGCGAAAGGAATCGCTGCATCACTAGATGTAGAAAGCCTATTCACAAATGTTTCAATAGATGAAACAATTGAAATAATTCTAGAATATTCGTATAACCATCCCCACATCCCACCACCAAGGATCCCCAAAAACATCCTAAGACAATTTCTAGAACTATGTACAAAGGAGGCACCATTAAAATGCCCTGAAGGAAAACTATATTTACAAAAGGAAGGAGTAGCTAAGGGATCACCATTAGGCCCAACTTTTGCCAATTTCTATATGGGTAACTTAGAAAACTACATTTTTGAAACCCAAGGTGTAAAGCCACACTTATAACGCAGATGCGTAGATGACAGTTTTTGTACAGGTTAAAGACGAATCACAGTTAATTGCTTTAAGGAACCCCTTTCAAGAAAACTCAGTCCTGAATTTCTCCTATGAACTGAACACAGATAATAAACTACCATTTCTTGGCGTCTTAGTTGATAGCTCCGGTAACAAATTTAAAACACAAGTTTATTATAAACCTAATAAGCTAGCATCTGCCTCAATGGCAACAGTGAGTGTACTGAGCGATATAAAACTAGTGTTATCACAAATTCTTAATAGAGCATTTAAAATATCAGAAACATGGGAAGAATTTCACATTGAGGTTAAGCATATAAAGCAGAAACTAGTGAATAACAATTACTCCAACTCTGTAATTGATGCATATATCAAAAAAGTTTCTAAACCACAAGCAATCCCAGTACCCGCTAAACCCAAAACCACCACACTCCCGCTATACTATGAAAACCGATAATTGTAATGCCAAGCACAAAATAGATGAAAGAATATTAAAAGATATACACACAAACACAGAAAGTAAAGGTGAAAATGGTAAACTAGAACTCAGAATATACTATTAAAACCGCAGAGCATGCAATTTAGTCATGGAAAATAACCTAGCACCACCTCCGGGGATTTTGGAGAGAACCAAGGTTATCTGTCACACAGACAGGCGACAGAATACGTTGGCTTTACCCAGACCACCCTTTCGTAGAGACTGGTATCTCACCGGCGAAATGGAAGTATTCATAATCATTTTAAAGAATTCTATAACACGAAACCATCGCGAGAGCACCTGATTGAAAATCCTTAAAAAATTGCAAAGGGGCCAAAGACAGGAAAAGAATGGATATAAAGGAAGCACTTATTACAGTTCATGAAAACCCAGTCATGATTAAGCAGTATGATAATTTTAATAACATCCTTAAACTCCATAAATGGAGCCTAGCCAAGCATAGAGACTCTGATATGATTTATCCTAACCAAAATAATCTAAGTGAAATAGACACCAGTTTGCCTGATGTATCCTTTACCGAAGAAAACGTCACACGACATTCTAACTTGACTAAACTGAAACACAATAACACCCCACTTACGATACTAGATATGGCAATAGTTTTGCAAAGCCTCGGTATAAATCCTGCTACTTTAAGAAGAGTGCCAGTTGACGATTATCACTGGTTGTAATTCGAACATAGTACAATTCCAGATGCAAGTGATTCTCACACAATATCCCAAAGAATACGTTCACTATACTCTGTTTTTTTCCATCTGTCCATCCACCTGTGGTGTTTGCGCATGGTAACACTGCGTCCCGGGCTTTAAATAATATCCTATTTCGAATATTAACGGTGTCATTCGCCTACAGTAAATTATTAAAACACTTTCTAGTTGCAAATGTACACCAGATATCCTTTTATTTACCTAAAACCTACATATAGCGTAACTATTTAAAAGCCCGTGACGCAGTGTTCCCATGCGCGACCACCACAGGCGGATGGACAGATGGAAAAAATCAGAGTATAGTTAGAAAATGCAGGAACCGGAGAGCGGTTTTGGGTGACAAACTAGCATATGGGCTCCTGCATGAATGAAGTCCTTCTATCAGAGTACACTTTGAGGTATGCTCCTATAATTGTCGATTTTTAATTGTTATATACTTTTGTTTTTAATGAGAATTCATATACTGTATTGATAATGCATGAATGATTTTATTATAATTTACCATCTAAGACTTTATAAAATAATGAAGAATTTTAATTGATATTGGATTCGAATACATTTAAACATTTACTTTATACGAGTTAATAGCCCTTACTGCATTTCATAATGTAAATATATTATTTTAGGTACTGAAGATGAAATCGGAAGGTTCTGAAGCATGTATACGTAAATAAATAGAACACACACTGAATTTTATTCAAGATGAAATATTATGTCGACCTACTGAAATGCTGTCCCTGAGGAATTACGGAAACTATATAGATGCTATGAAAGCGTTTACAAGAAAACTGTGCGTAGCAAATGGTCGAGGGAATTTAACTCCATATGCAATCAAGAAAGATATGCTACCTAACTATTCCAGAATATAAATATATATATATATATATAATATATATATATATATATATATATATATATATATATATATATATATATATATATATATATATCATATATATATATATATATATATATATATATATATAACGCACACACACATGTATACAGTGTGGTATAGAATTTCTAATGGACGAAAAAATGCTGCCCATTATGAAGAAATGAGCCAGGATATGGTGAAAACCTGATCTGTCCTTGTCAATGGAACTATTATATGATTACCCGACATAAAACAAACACAAGTAGGTCACTCGGCCATAACAGGATATGGAGTTTTTCTACATATCGAAATAGAACAATTAACTGTGTGTTCAATGTTAGAACCAAGGTTAGTCACAGCTAGGAAATTTACCTTTTAATAACAAATGAACTGTGAAGGTTATAATGAATTATACCATTAAAGATTTATAGTGATGCCCGAATGGACATTTCAATACATATACAAGTATATGTATGTTCCATCCCACTTCCTTACCGCCCCACCCACACCTCTAGCCCCCTTCTTACAAAAAAGGCGGGGCCAAATGGGTACGCCCCTTTTCTTGACCCAAGAAGACTTTGATACCCATTTACTTCCGTACTGACAATCTTGTCAGTAATCAGTGATACCTCACAATTTTATTAAATCTCTGATGGAGTACTTATTACTTACATTATAGTGATTCACACATACACACACACAGCACACCACACACACACACACACACATACACACACACACACATATATATATATATATATATATATATATATATATATATATATATATATATATATATATATATATATATATATATGCAGAAGCCAGGTACTTTTTGTTTTTATCTGAACAAGACCACAGTTGATGGTCGAAAGCTTTAGACCTGTACTAGAGATATATATTTTAAACTACAAGAGGATTTTACTTCATTGTGGATTGTATCCCATATATATATATATATATATATATATATATATATATATATATATATATATATATATATAGAGGGAGAGAGAGAAGTACCAGTTTCCACAACTTCAGTATCACTTCATACTTGAAATAACATTTTGTCCATCATGATAAACCATTAGGATCCGAAGGCTGGCATTTTAAGCAAGAAGACCAATTTCCATAATGAAAAATTTACTTTCTAAAATAAGCCTCTCAGTAATATTCCGAAGCCTAAAGTTCAAAATCTAAGCCCATTTTTTATAGTGTACATAATTGCACAAAAAATACATGATTACAATTCATACCATCAAATCAAACACTGAAAATGTTTTGCGTGAATTTCTAATCCACATTCTGACATTCTTATCCAATGACGGACATTAATGTTAGAGCAAGCGTTTAAAATGAAATATTACCATTTAAAGCTAAAGACTTACAAGGTTAATTTCTGTAATATTAATAACTCATGGTTAACATATATAACCAGGAGCTATCACTTACGATTCATAGAGAAATATCTGCAAAACTTGCAACAAATGAATTTCTAACTACGAACCACGTAATCAGAAAAGGGAATAATACTGAAGGTGAGAGGAAGGTACAGCAGGTATTAAATTTACCCATTCTTTTAAGAAAGCAATAAGGAAAAAGTTCCAGATATTAACGAAGGCAAAGAATTTGGAGCGTACTACGACAACGAAAGTTCCAGTATAATAAAGGAACTTGAGGTAAAAATTCCATGTAAAAATAGGAAAGCGGAGGGTAAAAGTTCCAGGTCAAGTGCGGGCAATGATCATGAAAGGAAGTTTTGGGTGAATGGGCGAAAGTTCCTTTTGTAAGCCAAATGATGAGCCTGGAGGAAAACTTAACGGGAAAAGTTCCAAGCTTAAGGTAGAGCAATGAACAGGAAACTTGAGGTTCCATTTGTAAGACAAATGATGAACCTGAAGGAAAACTTAATGGGAAAAGTTCCGAGCTTAAGCGAGGGGAAATGAACACGGAACATGAGTAAGAGTTCCAGATAAAAACAAAAAGGTGAAAGTTCCATGTAAAGAAAGAAACCGAAGGGCAAAAGATCCAGGTATAACAGAGGGCAATGATCCTGAAAGGAAACTTTGGGTGAAAGGATGAAAGTTCCATTTGTAAGACAAAATGATGAACCGGGAGGACAATGAACTTGAGGGGGAGTCTGAGGACAAAAGTTTCACGTTCAAGTGATGGTAAGAAAACTGGCAGGGAATCATAAAGGTAAAAGTTCCGGGAATGAGGGAAATCAGCATTAAAAAAAAAAGTAAAAGTTCCAAGCACCAGTTCAGACAATACACTTTTAAAACCTGCGGGCGGAAGTATCACAGTGACTGAGGGCAACAAACTTGACAGAGAAACAAAAGTAACAAACCCCCAGTTTGAGGGAAGTCAAATGAGCTCGACAGAAAACGAGGGAGCTGAAGAGTCCCAAGGTATAAACGGATCCGAAACCTTCGGTTGTATTCTTCGGACCTTTGTGTCTCTCTAAGTCATCTCCAAAGGTTTTAGACAGCGTACGAAGACGCTCCTTCTGCAATTGCTTGAGGAAGTTCATTGGCACCTCGAGCGCTCTGGCGGCGTCTTCCTCCGCCCAGGACCCAGGTCCTGCATCCGTCCATGCGGAGAAAGCACCTGCGTATTACCGGGCCACTCAACTCTCCGAGTTAATTCAGCAGGTTCTCATACTTCCTAGTAATTCGCGAGTGACTCCTTTTGTTTGACAGATGCCTCTTCCACACCGGTGACTCACTTCACTTGCTCTTATTTGTCTGGCTTCTTTTTAATCTGGTGGCTTTGACGCCAAACTGCTACTCTTTGTTGGTAGTTGCTTTAATTAACGACTGGTTTTGTCGATGGAAAGACGTTGTCCCTGCGATGAACCTTCGTCTTTTATCCTGAACTAAGGTTTACGCGAGAGAGAATATTCTGCTACAGCAGAGTTGTCCCAGATATCTCTCCAGTTTGGGCCATTGTTCACATTCATGTGAAAATAGTGACAGTAAAGAATATGCTAAAGACTTTGATTACTGTTATTATGCTTTCGTGAATCTACATGAACTAAGAGGTACGAAACGTTTTTAGCATAGTAAATTTTGTCAATGACTGTCTGTCTTATACGAAAACCGTAAGACATAATCAGCTGTGCGTCAGATATTGCTGGTATGATACATCGTTCACTCTCTCTCTCTCTCTCTCTCTTCAGAACACTATTTCTTGAAGAACCATCTGATCATTTTATCTCTCTCTCTCTCTTTCTCTCTCTCTCTCTTCAGAAAACTATGATTTAGAAACTCAGATTATTTTTTCTGTCTGTCGCTTTGTATTAATCTCTCTTTCTCTCTCTCTTTAGAAACTAAAATTTCACGAAACCTCTCATTAGTTTATCCTTCTATTTCTTTGTATGGCTCTCTCTCTCTCTCTCTCTCTCTCTCTCTCTCTCTCTCTCTCTCTCTCTCTCTCTCTCTCTCATAATAAACTAGAGACGTTATTAATCAATACTGCAATAAAGGAAGTTTGTGATATGATGACTTTCTCATTCTCTCTTTCTCTCCTGGCATTAGATATTGCACTGACATTTCCCCTGTGTCTCTATCTAATGAAGAACAGAGCTCTCTCTCTCTCTCTCTCTCTCTCTCTCTCCTCTCTCTCTCTCTCTCTCAGTCACGAGAGAACCCAGTCACGTGCCCCGGATTCCTTAAGGCTGCCGGATTCCCATAGTCATTTCTCTTGTGGCACGGCTCGGCCTCATCCAAGGGATCAGATCGCATGCCAGTGTTTTAATACCTAAAGCGGATGCATAACTGGAGGTTTGTAAAGGACAAAGTGGGTTTCGCCATCGCCTCGTTACGGCACAATGACGGATGCTCCGGAATGCTGAGGTTTTTCGGGGTAGTCGGCGGCTTTTCCAAAAGTCCAAAAGTCAAGTTTTGCTTCGTTTTGGGGCAACTGTTGTTGTTTTCTTGTTTGCTCATCCATCTTTTCCGCAATTACTCTTTTTTTGATGGGTTTCTTTTTTTTTTTATTTTAGTTTAACTTGGCCTTATGTCAGCACTGGGTCTTGCTCTTGGGCAACCCGTAATTTTGACGGTTAAAACCAAGGTTGACATAAGAACATGGACCTTGGTTAAAATTGCTACTTCTAAGTACAGAAGGTGGGGCATCAATATTTTGCTAAAAATCCTTCTTTCGTTGTAAATTCCTTGCTCTTCATCTCCTCCACAGCACTAACATTCCAACACTCACTTTTCTTTGTTTTTTCCAATATTACTGCAGGACACAAAATACCCATCATAATCTTTGGTTTCAAGGCGTTTTTAATGCAATTGCATGAAGTGATTACACGTGACTGTATTGCGTTATGGAATACAAATATTTTTATTTTAAATATTATTGTTTTTGTTGTTCTATAATACTTATCATTTTTTATTATAGTTACAATAGCAAATACCATATCAATTATTAGTATTATTATTGCCAAAACGTAATCGTGGAAAACAACACACACAAACAAACACGCACACGCACAAAGACATTAGTAAGTATTGCGGCGGACAATTACCATTATTACAAAAAACTATCGGGAGGAGGACTAATCAGTTTTTGGCTTAAAAAAAAAAAAAAATAAAAAAAAAAAAAAAAAAAAAAAAAACCTGTCCTACTTGGGTGTGGGTTTTCACGTCTAAATAATATGACTGTAGAAGACACCTGTACATATGCTCGATTATTCTAAAGAATGATTAAAAATGATTTTTCGCCTTTATGCTCAAAATTGATTAATCTAAAGGAATGTTTTTGCTGGAAATTAAAAATAACATAATTGAAAGGGTTTGGAATGTAGACAAGATTAATTCTAAAATAAAATCTTAACGCACAATTGATTTCGAGCTTCTATGCTGAAGAAGTTTGATGATTTTTCTAACAATAATAAAATAATTTCAAAGCAATGCCACATTTACACAAAAACCTGCCTTATGAACCATAATTATAGATTCTATTGAAAATTATAGAAGGTAAAATATAGCAGTCACTAATTAAAACAATAATTGGTACAAACATGGGGCGAGTTAATAAAAAAATTGCATTTTCTAAAGGCAATTTTATTTGTAAACTAAATAACATAACCTAAATTGAATGTTTAAGGTCGAACTATATTGAAAATTATGTGCATTTTCGAGAAGTATTCAGTAATGCTGAGCTACACCAGATTAAGTTTGTCTTATTCAGATTTGTTTTATTGAAGGCAATTTTAACACCAAAAAAGGCTGACAGATTCTTAACCAAGCCCTCAGTAGGAGGCACAGGAAAGAAAGAAAAGGCCGAGCTAATAAGGAAATGGAAAAATGAAGAAATACAAGTAAACGTTGCTAATTGATGATTGAATACGAAGAATAAGAAAATGGGAAAAAGAAGAAATACAAATAAACGTCACTAATCGATGATTAAATACGAATAATAAGAAAATGGAAAAAAGAAGAAATATAAGTAAACGTCACTAATTGATTATTGAATACGAATAACAAGAAAATGAAAAAAGAAGAAATAGAAGTAAACGTCACTAATTGATGATTGAATACGAATAATAAGAAAATGAAAAAAAGAAGAAATACAAGTAAACGTCACTAATTGATGATTGAATACGAATAATAAGAAAATGGAAAAAAGAAGAAATACAAATAAAAGTCACTAATCAATGATTGAATACGAAGAATAAGAAAATGAAAAAAGAAGAAATAGAAGTAAACGTCACTAACTGATGAATGAATACGAATAATAAGAAAATGGAAAAAAGAAGAAACTCAAGTAAACGTTGCTGATTGATGATTGAATACGAATAATAAGAAAATGGAAAAAAGAAGAAATACAAATAAACGTTGCTAATTGATGATTGAATACCAATAATAAGAAAATGGAAAAAAGAAGAAATACAAATAAACGTCACTAATTGATGATTGAATAAGATAAAAAATACCGGCTTGAAATGGGGAAATGTTCAGCTTCAGCGCCATCAACTACTAAATTCATCTACAGCTTGAAATGTAGGAGTGTTGATGGAACTGATCACAATAAATAAATTATGTCGATATAAGAACATCGTATCATAACGCTCTTAAACGGATTTCCGCAATTCATCCCGCTTAAATGGGACAAGTGAAAAAAAAAAAGTATTATCAGAACAGTGATTGATAAACGAGCCTCCATTGATCCTTTGAACAGAACAGTGTTCCTATCAAAGATACTTTAGAGTTCCTATCTAACATGTGATATCTCCTAAGAAAGAAGAGATTTCTGGAAACTATCTCTTATGGAAGAAGAGATTTCTGGAAATCCTCAAAGAACTGGAATGATACCTTTCATTTTTCATTGTTGAGATAAGAAACGAGAACCTTTTTATCTATACGAACCGCCTGCAGGGCCCTCAGGGAATTCTTGCAAAATAAGGGTTCATCTTTTTTCATAAGAGTCTGTTTGGTCACCATTATGGCAGTGCCATTACTTCAAGTTCCTGCCTGTCATACATGATAATGTATTAATTGTTTAATTGTATCATTATCAGAGGTCAATTATTTTTTATTTTCCGCACTTTTTCTGTTCGCCCTCGAAACTGAAAAACTACTGAGGCTAGAGGGCTGCAAATTGGTATGTAGATCATCCACCCTCCAATCATCAAACATACTAAATTCACGCCCTCTAGGCTCAGTAGTTTTTTCATCTTACTTTATTTAGAGTTAAAGTTAGCCATGATCATGCCAACAACACAGGCCACCACCAGGCTGTGGATGAAATCTTAATGAGCCGCGGCTGAGAGTTTCATACGGCAAACTAACTAGGGCGAATTTTTTTACTTATTAGTATGGTCACCATCATGTCATTACTGTAATTCTGTGGAATAGTGCTTAACTTCAACCAACACATAATAAACTTGATATAGGTCTTTATAAAAATAGATAAAGAGTTCGATAATTGCTCTCCAAAGCACCATTGACCATAATCATACAGCTACAGAATCCTTCAGAAATAACGCAGTGATAATACTAGATGCAATCTTAAATAACATACCTTGATAAACCGCAACAAGCCTAAAACTAGTGAAGTTAAAAGATTATCAGAAAGGTATGATAAGGAAGATACAGAATATAGTAATATAGTAAGAGTGATAATCATCTCGGTTAGAACACCAAGAATATTAAAAGATAAATAAAAATAATTCGAGGCTGATACATACAAATATACATACATCAACGTAAGTATGTAGGTAGATCATACCATCTCATACCATAACTGAAAGATGTGAATACACTCGGAGAGTAAATGTTCATGAGAGAGAGAGAGAGAGAGAGAGAGAGAGAGAGAGAGAGAGAGAGAGAGAGAGAGAGAGAGCAAATGCAAGAAAATGGCTCTTATGATACTTTCAGTAGTAGAAGCGCCTTCGCTTGTTGTAACATTTACTAAAGAGGTAGAAACTTCATAACATTTACTGGAGAGAGAGAGAGAGAGAGAACTGATGGAAATAAGCACACACAAGCATATACATATCATGCAGAATGTATAGTATGTGTAACGTCATAAGACTGAGGAGAGAGAGAGAGAGAGAGAGAGAGAGAGAGAGAGAGAGAGAGAGAGAGAGAGAGAGAGAGAGAGAGAGAGGCAAGGGCAAACGTAAATCCCAATAGCCTCGAGAGGCTTAAGTGGATTTCACTGACTCATCCAAAAAGAGGAGAAAAGAGCACGTTGGATACTCGAAGGACCTACACTCCCCTCGCTATTTTTTTCGATGAATGTGTATATACACATACATACATATTACACAAGTATGTATACACACACACACACACACACACACATATATATTATATATATTATATATATATTATATTAAATATTTATATATATTACTAGATATATTTTATACTGAAAATGATCACAAGGAAACGTGTTTCCAACAGAAATATATTTCTGACTCACCACGGGACTGAATACCGATTTTTCGAGTGAGAGAGGTCTGGGCATTAGTTGTTATGGCCTCGAGTGAGAATTCTGGGCATTAGCTGCTATGCCCTCGACTCTCACATATATATATATATATATATATATATATATATATATATATATATATATATATATATATATGTGTGTGTGTGTGTGTGTGTGTGTGTGTGTGTGTGTATATATATATATATATATATATATATATATATATATATATATATGCATGTATTAAAAATATACATGTACATATTTTTATTTTTTCTTAATGTTAATTATTCCTTGCCATTTTTCAGTGTACCCCCACTCATAATAAAAACATTCTGTATATCCTCCGTTTTCTTTCTACTGCCTGCCTTTTGAGTTTACTCTCTCTCTCTCTCTCTCTCTCTTTAAATGTAACTCTACCACACTTTCTGTCTGTTTACCTCCGGTTTAGCCTTAATTTAATATCAGATATTAAGGCGTGAGTGAAAGTGGTTCCAAATTTTACGGATCTTACAGTGGAAGGAAATTAATCATTCGTTCGCATTTTACTTAATGAGACATATATCATTAAGCTTAAGTGACGCTTCTTATGCAGAGCTAAAATGGAACAAGTTATAGGCATTCATCGACCGATCAAGAGAGAGAGAGAGAGAGAGAGAGAGAGAGAGGATATAATGACATTTAGAGCTTGTAAATAATGATAGAGAAAGTGACAGGCAGACGGAAACAGAGAGAGAGAGAGATGGAAGAGAGAGAGAGAGAGAGAGAGAGAGAGAGGATATTGATATTTGAAGCGAACAATTTATATGAGAAAACAAGATGGATGCTGAACATTTGAAAGAAGAAATAAAGACATTACAAGGGCATAAAGAATATATATACATCATCTATATATATATATATATATATATATATATAAATATATAAACATATCATATATATATATATATATATATATATATATATATATATATATATATATAAATATACATATATTAGCTGAAATGAATATGGAAAAAGACGAAAAATGATAAAAGATCTTAGAAAAAAAAAAACACATACATAACAAAACCAACTGAATATTAAATAAACGACGTACAAAACCGAAACCGGAATATCGAAAAAATTACACATATCTGTCTATATGCCTGGTATTATGATCGACAAATGGCGTGAGGGTGCGAGCCTTTCCTCCAGGTATAACCAAGCGGAATGGCTGCCGTTGATGGTGAAATATTAGTTGAACATAATAATAATAAATAATAATAATAATAATAATAATATGCTTTATTTCAGCTCAGGGCCATATACATGGAATATACAAAATACAGACAGTAACATACACAATCTAGATATATGAGACAACATGATAAAAAAAAAAAGAAAATGAATAATCGGCATTTATCCACGAAATAGCTGAGGTAGCATAAAAGCTAGTAATCATAATACTGGTAATAACAGTAATAGTATTGGTGAGAAAAAAATATGCATTGAGAGTAATAACAGTTTGTGCACATATCATATAACTTAAATTTCAACTAGAGACCTTAGGTGGTTACAGTAGTCAGGTCCAGAGGGCTAAATACCAAAATTGAATGTAAAAAAAACTTTAACTTGATAGTAAATCACCCAAGGTAATAATGAACAAACAAAATTAAAAATTACAGCAATATATGTAATAATGACAAAATCTGCAGATGACATCTTGCCAATACAGAGATTAAGTCCTTTAGGGGACAAAGGCCTCATTTTCCCATCTTTCCCACAATTTAGATCTTCTTCTTGCTTCACTCCTTAGGATGCTTTGCATGAGCGAGTTGCTGCTGTTTCTCACTCGGACATTGTTCGCCTAACAATGATTTTTAAATTGTCCAGATGGTTTTCTATGAACATCTGTGTGGCGGAGTGGTAGTGGGGAGTGTTTGTGAGGCGTCTCAGAATGTCATTGTGCACAATAGTGATGCGTCTCATGGTCTCTTGGGTATAGTTCGTCCAGAGGGAACACCCATAGATACTGTAGCAGTACGAGCGGAAGAGCAGCAGTTTCACGTCTCGGTGACAGAAGGCAAACCTCCTTCCAATCATGTTGCCAGTTGCACATAGTTTGCGACACCTCTGTTCAATGTCTGCCGTATCTTTTAGGTCGTCGGTGATAATGTGACCCAAATACGGAAATTCACGCACAAATTCCAGCCGATGGTTTCCGAGTAAAATTTGTGGTTCTGCAAAATGCTTAAGTGATCTCGGGAGCAGCGACATGCACTGGGTCTTGGTTTCGTTGTAGATTATATCAAATTCCTCTGCATATTGGCGGCAAGTGTCGATGAGTCGTTGGAGACCTACTGATGGGGAAATCAGAACCATATCGTCGGCGTAACAGAGGTTGTTTATAGTTGTTTCATTGACGGTGCATCCGATTAGGAGTGAGTTCAGTTTGACATTCAAGGCATCTGTGTACGGATTAAACAGGTATGGAGAGAGAAGAATGCCCCCTTGCCGAAGCCCGTTTAGGGAGCCGAAGGTGTACGATAATACGTTACCCCATTTGACACAAAACTGCTGTGTGGAGAACCAGCAATGTAAAATGCCAATTAGATACAGGGGTGTGCCCCTTTTATGCAGCTTCAGGAAGAGCTTCAGGTAGTTTACTCTGTCGAATGCTTTTCTCACATCTACAAAACAAAGGAAAACAGGCGAGGCTGATGATAGGTAGTAGTTCAGCAATTCTTTCAGTAAGTAGATGAAGGTGTCGGTTGAGTGGTTTGCTTTAAACCCGAACTGGTTGTCAGTGGTTTGCAGAAAGGGGAGAAGTCTCACTAGAAGAACCGACTCAAGTATCTTCGATGCAATCGTTGTGATTGCAATCGACCGGTAGTTGCCAGGGTCAGCTGCACCCTTAGCTGAATTGATAATGTATCAAGTGAACTAAGAGAAGGGAGTCTGGAAGAAACCGGTGAATTATGCACGCATTGAATAGGAAAGCTAAGAAAATGTAAATTATCGGATGTCAGAATTTGAAGGCCTCTTCAGGAAGACCATCACAGCCGGGTGATTTATTATTAGGTAGGCTGTTTATGGCATCACTGATGTTACCTGGCGTAATACGGTCTGCAAAATGAAATTGAGTATTGTCAGTAAGGAGGGTTATCTACATCCCTTCGGGAATTTTGATCATTTATGCAATTCAGGATATTGTTGAAGTGATCGCCCCACATACTTGCGATAGCTTCGTCTCCGACTACTTCCCCTACTATCTGTGATAGCTTTTTATTAGTTGGGATTTAAGGACTGGATATCTTTCAAAGACGAGGATAATCACCAGATTCTAAGTTTCTAGACATTGCATCGGCTCTTAGTTGTTTTTCATTTAACCTGCAGTGCTTAAGAGCAAGTTTGAACTGCACTCTCGCCTGTCTCATTAGTAATGCAGTGTGCCCTTCCCTGGGGCTACCATTTTGCCTCCACAGTAAAAACATTTCTCGTGAGTATGTATACAGATCTTTAACCAAGTCATTCCATCCAGGTATATTACGAGAATTACCTTGACGAAATCTATAGGCAGTCCTGCCCGAAGCAAGCATAGTGGAGATTATGTTTGAATAGAATTCATTCAGATCCCTCCTGTGGTGGTCATTTCTACAATTTGTGTTAGTACAAAGTAAGGCGTCTGCCTGTTGAACTATTGACCGCAACCTGGTTTCCGTTGGTCGCCCTAAAGTATCTCGGTTTTCGTGTTCGTTTTTTTAAAGTCCCATTTATTTACCCGGGGCTTGGTGGGCGAGTATCGGTTTATGGTGGGGTTGCATGGTACAAGTGGGGGGGGATGGGGGTCACTGAATGACACCTGTAGGGGAATTGGTGATCGTCTAGGCCCATTGTCAAGTCCATCGAGCTAATTGCCTTGTACCAATAATTAGAAACCATGATACAATTTAATTTAGAAATCATTGGAAGTTCGTGGGAGATTGTGATGCAAGTGGTCCAGCCAGGTAGGTTCTTCAATAGCGTCCGCTCTATTATGTACATATGAATTTGGAGAGCATGAATTTGACAGAAGCGAGTACGTTCATTATAAAATTGCTCTGTGGGGTGAGAATTAAGGTCCCCGATTATACAAATATGATCTGCAGAAGAATCATGAATAATACTGTGTATCTCCCCTAGGATCATGCAGTAATGATCAAAATTATTGTTATTTTCCCATGGCATATAAACATTAATGATTAGGATTTTAGAGTTCCCTACTGTCACTTGAAGCCAGCCCCAGCAATCTGTCACTCTGTAGGTCATCACCTTCCTATATTGTCTGACGATTTGTGCCACAGGAAAGAAAGGCCCCCTTTCGGGCGGATCGGCTGTGATTTGATCTGTAACTTGCATCGATGAAGTCAAGAAGGTTCTGAAGTCTTCATGAATTGAATTGCAGATGGCAAGGTCATGTGGCCAAGAGGAGCGTATTTCTTGCAATGCAATGATATGCCCTTTGAAGGTTTTTTCAGAACATGCTTAGAGGAAGGAATGTTCCGCTTGAGGCCAAAAATATTCCAAGGGATTATGTTTAATGTATCCATGACTAACTCACGAAGATGGGAGATGAATGCGCTGATCATTTGGGTGGATGGGAGGTTAGCCAGGTAGAGTGGGCAGTCACTCGCCGTGGGGGGTTGACTGGCACTTGCGGTGGAAATGACCCTGGTTGGAGTGTCAGTAAGTTCCCCTGGGGGTGGTTGATCCCGGATTAGTTTATATCTTGAAACTAATATATTAGGACCGAAATTCTCGCCTTTAAGAACGTCGAGGTGTTGAAATAGGCAAGTAATCCTGTAAGCCACTTTATGTTTACTTCGCATGGGAGTCGTGAGAGATGAGTGGGTCAGAGCCAGTGAGAAACTTGACTCTCTCCACTATGGCATCTAGCGTCACCCGATCGAGCGCTAGATTGTGACAATTTACATAGTGAACATTGCTCTTTCTTAGGTGTCGGGCGAGGTGGAACACGAATGTTGGGCTCCAGTCCAGCGGCCAAACGAGAGGTTCTTCTCTACTTTCTGCTTGTTTGTATCCGCCAGCCGCTAGACCCCTCATGATCACTTTCATCTGCATCTACGGTGGGGGGTTGAGGGGGAGAGATTTGGTGGGGAGGATTACGAGGGCTGGTAATCATCACCGGAGATATATCTTCCACCGGAGGCTCTGGGGAGGGAGAAGAGGTTGGGAGACCAACAGTCCCCTTAGAACGGTCTATAGGTGACGGGGCCACTTCCGTGTTGCTGGGAGGCGAGGAAAAACTGGATGCTGCATTCATAGGAGTCTGGTGGCTATCTGTGTGATTGTCTATCGATCCCTGCACTCCTTTGATTGCATCCCAGATCCGTGTGAGGTTATTTGTTTCCACTGTTTTAAGACTGTCTAGGGATTCCTGTAGTCCTTTGATCACGTCCCAGATTCTTGATAATTTATCATTTGTCTCCTCAATTTTTCCGAGTTTTTTCCAATTATTTCTGAGAGAGATTTCGCTGTTTGGAAGGCATTTTCTGCCGTGTGGTACACTGCAGGTAGGCTTAGGTCAGCAGGCCCCTTTGGAGGCAGATTGTAAGGGTCATCGGCGTAGATTTCCACCGAGCAGGTCCTTAGCCACTTAGTGATATATGATGTTTTCTTGTGAGAGGACAAGTTCTTCGCGGATCGCTCCTTGAGAATGCTCTCCGGTATCAGATCTTTGGATTTCGTATATGCAACGTTGATTTTCTCATCGGAGAAGGCGTCACTGACAGATTGTATAGCGGACTCGACGTCGGAACGGTTCGATTGGTAATGTATAAAGTAAAGACAATTGTTTGCGAGTATGGAACTTGTGTGTGGGGCACAAGCACCGGTAGGTGCCAGGGTCACTTGCGCAACGGTTGGAGGTTGGTCGGATGACATTTTTGTAGTAAGGGAAGGGTCAAGCACTAACACATACACTGTCAGTTTTTCAAGCTATTCGTAGGTTTGCAATGTAATAGGCTTGAACTTCTGGGCCAAGAAGTGGTCAACAGTAACCACAGAACGAGCTAGTGAAGTTGATGTATTTTGTGCCTTCTTGAGGTATTCTGAGTTTACCTCCATTGAGATTAACTAATTTCTTATTTGCTGTCCTCATCCGGTTAGCCATATCAGTGTTTCTTGAACGTTGAAGACTTCTCTCAATTCTTTCGCGATCGTCACTGTCAGTTACTGTGTTGGCCTCCCATCTCTCTCCCATTTCACGGATCCGTGAAATACATCAACCTCCCTAGCTACCAGCCAACTTCTGAGAAACACGACTGACTACGCCTCGGCATGAATTGTCATTACGTGACAAAGCCCTGCTCATTTTGCAAACGCTTAGAAATTGAGTGCCTTCTAGACAACATCCAACAGTTAGCGAAGAGAGGCCACCTCCTCACGACTACAGACGACCTTCAGCCCCTCCTACAAGCTGAAGCGATCACCTCAAGAGGACACCACCGCAGCCTATTGATGACTGGGGGCCTTGGCAACACTGCCAAGGAACTGAAGAAGAAGAAGGAAGGAATCACCATCAGGAGAGCGGATAAAACGGCAGCTTTCGTGATGATAAGCTCAGAAGAGCATCACAAGAAACGAGACGACATCCTAAGGATGAAACAAAATTTCAAAAACACGAAAACAATAAGAACATAGAATAAGAAATAATAGAATAATAATAATAATAATAATAATAATAATAATAATAATAATAATAATAATAAATAATATTATTTATTATTAGATTATTATTATATTATTATTATTATTATTATTATTATTATTATTATTATTATTATTTCAAAAAGGTTCACAATAAAGTCAACTGGGAATTAAGAAATATAATCCTAATTTGTATTTCATTACAAAAAATAGAGGACTGAAGGAAGTAAACCTTCAAACTAAATGAATAAAAAAATAAACGACAGAATCAAGCCATCACGTGACTCAGCAGGTCATAAATATGAAAGCTATTAGCGGCAACATGAAGAATAAATAAATAACTGCACGTGAATAACAGATGAAAAATATAAAGAAATACAGCCGGCCATGTTTGCCCAATCGAGAGGAGTCATCTCATTTATGTATTGTTTGTAATTCGTTAACCTTTGCGTTATGGCATTCGTCCTCTCTCACTCTCTCTCTTCCTCTTAACAACAGGGAGGTTAATGACTTCATTGCATGGGGTGAGGGGGCGGCGGGGGGAAAGGTCATTCGTCGTTCACCGGAACTAGTTTTTACGAAGGCCAATTGCCCTTACGGTCAGTATTTGTTTATCATTAATTTACCATTTATCATCCTCCTTCTGCACCCTCCGAATTTAAAGACGGGAGGAGGTGTGGGGTTGGGGGGGGAAGGGGGGGGGAGGGGGGGGGAGGAACGGGCGAAGGTTAGCCCTCAGCCAAAGTATGAGAGGAACGGAATGAGAGAATGACACTTTCTCACCCTCATTTGTTTTGTTAATGAAAGGGAGTTGGTGAGATTTAAGGATTTCTGGACATTGTTTATCTGTGTTACGGTAAGGAAATCAGTCAGAGACAATGATTTGACCTTTGTGTGTGTGTGTGTGTGTGTGAGTGTGTATACGGTACATGATGGGAAATGAGATTACTGACTGTAACTGTTTATGTTTATGGCGGAGAACCCGGGAGACATAAACTGATCACACCGTTGATCGTTGCGTCCCAAGGCATGATAATGAAACCTTTTGACTGGCTGGTTAAAGGTATAGTATTGCCGAACAGATAAAAAAAAATCCACATAAATGAAAAAAAACAGATGACTACTATTCGTTATATCCGCTGTGTCTGCCTCTCAAAGGTATAGTATTGCTGAACAAATACATAAAGAAAAACATCCACAAATTAAAAAAAAAAATAGATTACTACTATTCGTTATATCTGCTGCGTCTGCCTCTCTCTCCCCAACGGATAGGTTGTAAAAAAACACCCAGGGAAAATGGGATATAAAAAAAATAGATAGGAAACGAGGATATATTACTGAAAAGTATATATTATTTGTAATCTTTCTCTCTTTCTGGAAAGGCAGAAGACCCCTCCCCCCCACTGATACAGAAGCAACTCCCCCTCCACACCCACCACGTCTTCCTCTGAGTGTGCGAGTAAATTTGAGCAAAAAACCAGGCAAAAAATAAAATCAAAAGAAATTTTTAAGCGAAAACGAATGAACAAACTCATAGAAATGAAATGTGCCCTTCTGATGAGGAAGTGCCAATTAATACTGTAAGCTTAGCTGCCTGAGATCTAGGAAATAACAACCTTTCAGCATAAAGAGAGGATCATTAATTCTTTTGGAATGACAAAGGCTTACGGGCTGTCCTTCCATGAAATGGCAATTAAGTTTTGGGCATCATCTGTATTAGGGTAATTCATAACGACTGACTGAGAATTTGCGACTTACCTGCTTCCAGGATATCATTATTTTATGTTTTTTTCTATTGGTTTCCTATAAAAGAAAACTGTCCTGCCCGCTTTGTCTGTCCGCCCGCCCCCAGATCTTAAAAACTACTGAGGCTAGAGGGTTGCAAATTGGTATGTTGATCATCTACACTCCATGGATCACACATACCAAATTTCAGCCCTCTACCCTCAATAGTGTTATATATAATATATATATATATATATTATTATATTATATATATATGTATATATGTGTGTATATATATATATATATATATATATATATATATATATATATATATATATCTATATATCTATATGCATATATATATATATATAATAATATTATATATAATACAATATAGATATAATAAGACTATATAAGTTATATTTAATTACTATATATATATATATATATAATATCTATAGATTCTATACTTGTATATATATAACAATTTAATATATATATATATATATATATATATACTATGATACCATATATATATATATAACATATTACATATATCTTATATAATCTATAAATATATTATTATAATAGTTATATATATATATTATTATATATATATATAATTTATATATATAATAATTATGTAATGTTATACAATTAATATATATGTATTATATATAATATATATATAATACTTATTGTATGTTATGTATATCATATTTCATTTAAGGTTAAAGTTGGCCATAATGGTAATTCTGGCGGCGCTATGGGTACCAATAACATAGGCCGCCACCGGACCGTGGCTGAGGCCGCCTTCAGACAGAAAACTCGATAGCGCTGGATTTCTTTGGCACATTTTTTACTTGTTTTTCTATTGTAACCGACATTTCGTAAAAACAGAGGTATCAAGTAGAAGCTGTATACAGTCAGATCTGTTCATTTCCTGGTTCTTGGTTAACCAATCAGTTATTGCGAATCTAGAGAGATACTTAATGAAATATAATTACTGAATGAAAGGCAGAAATGGTACGAATTAGAATGTGATTATATGATCTACACCAATAACATATACATTAATAGTTCATTACCCATTGAAATCAATTGAAAAATATTAACAGACAGAATATGCTTCCTTACAAAAAATAATTCAAAGGATTATATATAATCAGCGTATAAAAAGAAACCACTAATAAAAAAAAATATTCAGGCATACCTTAACGTTAAAAATGAGAGAGAATTTGATACATAATTTCTGTGCTGTTATTCTCTCTCTCTCTCTCTCTCTCTCTCTCTCTCTCTCTCTCTCTCTCTCTCTCTCTCTCCCGGCTATCCTGTGATAGTAATGGACACAATTACAATAACCACAATCACAGTAGAGGAAATTGTAATAGAAACTGTAACGATATCAATACATCTGTGAGTGCGAGATAAAGCTATGTGGATTCAAGTTCTAAATAAATTGCATATATAGTTATAATGCGTAATATAGACATTAGCTTTGTAAATGATCTTTTTACCCTTGTGTGTTTTTTTATGTATATTGTATCAGTTTAGTAATTATATAACATATTGTTTGGAGAAGCCTTAGGATATTAAAGCCCAATTTTGCTTGCTCATTACAAATGTGTACTCATGTATAAATAATAATAATAATAATAATAATAATAATAATAATAATAATAATAATAATAATAATAATAATAATAATAATAATAATAATAATACTAATCATAATAATACACAGATCTTGACCCTGTACTTGATAATGACCTCCACAGGCGCTCTACTAGCCTGCTTAAGTAGCACGGAAAAAAGCCGCTATTGGAAAAATAGAGAAAAATCTCTACAAGTGTAAAGCTGCTGAAGTGGCCATTACTTTTAATAAAGTATGCTTCCTGAATAATAATAATACTAGAATATTCCTTTAATAATAATAAAATAATAATAAAAATAATAAAATAATAATAAATAATAATAATAATAAAATAATAATAATAACAAGTATTTTATAAATGGGAAAATGGGTGATCTTGCATTTCTATTATAATCAAAAGAATTATTTTGCTTCTGGCAACGAAACATTCAAAATAACCTAATGATCTTATAAAAGGAACTATTTATGACTACAAAAATTAGGATATTTATTTAAACAGGAAATAAATGCAAATGGTTGTAAATTCAAATGTAGCTTTATTTTATTTTATTTTATTTCCTTTTTTTTTTTTTTTGGGGGGGGGTTTTTTTTTTGGGGGGGGGGGGGGGGGGGACAGGAAACGTTCCAGAAAACAGCGCCATTAAATATGAAATTTCAAAAGTAATACAAACACACTCTCGTTATCAGTCACTGACAAAAGCCTCTCGTAAAATCTTCCGCTTCAGAAGTTCCATTTACTCTACTAAGCAGCCAACCTGTCAATCACAATTGCTTTATGTTGTCACCATTTATCCTAAGGATATTGTGATCAAAGCTCTGCTGATTCCCATTAGAAATGGCGATGAATATTCCTTCATCAGTGCCTGAGTGTCTGGGACTACACATGTGCCTTATTTAGACGTTAAAGGAAAATAAATAGGTTGAAACCTCTCTGTCACTCTAACCAGGTTACGTTGGGTAAATAGTGTTTCTAAATATGTTTAGGTTACTGGTTCCTCCGGGCATGTTTATAAATAAGAAAAGGAGCTAGCAATGGCTTTCCATTTGATTTATTTTTGCCAACACCGTGAAACTGAAGTAATCGAAATATAATATGATATAATATGTAATATATAACATACTATATTGCAATATAAAATAATATAATTTTATATTTAATATGCTATGTAATATAAGATAATATAATATAATATAATATAATATAATATAATATAATATAATATAATATAATATAATAAAAAAAGCTCAGAAGAAGGACTATATTTCCGTCTACCTTAATTCTGTGTTCTCTATAAACTAAACCAGGTTATGCCTTGAAATGAATTTTATCATTGCCTGTGTTTGATTGATTGATTGATACAAAAATGTACCATGGCGTCACAATAAAAAAAAAAGATCAATAAAAGCCTAGACGCGATTTTAATTACATAAAGTACATATCTTACGAAAAAAAAAACTCAAGGCAGTTTGTGCTTTATCTAATGTAATGTACCACCAATATTTAAACATTTACACGTTTATAACAATCATAATTTGAACATATACTATGTACTATATGTGGACAACACTCAACAAATGAAACAAATGCATAGAAAGTTAAACCCAACACACACAACACTCATTGCACACACACACACACACACACACACAAAAAAAAATATATATAATTAATATATAGCTATATATTATATTATATATAATAATTATTTATATAATATATTATAATTTCATTACACACACCTGCACAATACACATACACACACAATACATACACAACACAATATATTAATATATATATATATATTATATAATAATATTATTATATAATATAAATATAAATAAATTATATATACGCGTGCCAATAAACATACACAAATAAAAAACTCCACACATATATATGTACATTATATATATATATGTAAGTATGTATGTATGTATGTATATAATACACAATTTCACTAAGATTCTCGTCTGTTTTCAATTTCTGAAGAGAGAAGGATGATTACAAGCGGCCTCGTTATCAATAATTTATGGCTATTCTCTAGCACAAGGAATGTGTGTCACACCTGTGCTTGTCAGTTGACGGGTAAATCGTACAAGAGGAAAATAGGATGGAGGAGGAGAGGAGGGAGGAGGAGGAGGAGGAGAGAGGAGAGGAGAGAGAGAGAGAGAGAAAGAGAGCGCATAGTACTTATAAATCTTTTCCGGGATAATGTGTTATGATCTCTGTGTCTGTTTGTGTGTTTTTGAAAGAGAGAGAGAGAGAGAGAGAGAGAGAGAGAGAGAGAGAGAGAGAGAGAGAGAGAGTACAGATTATTTTAATCAGTTTACGGGGTGAGTTATCAAAGGTGACGTTTGTGTGTGCGTGTTTTGTAAGTGAGATTAACAACAATTCTGTCGCGTTTTCCCATACACAAATCAGCTACGTATATATGGTTAGGCAAACATCATATTTATCTATAAAAAAGAACCTGGGCTGGAACTCGTATCTAAACTCTTTCCAAAACTTCATAAGTTGAGTCGGCTATATGCCAACACTTACGTGTAAGTGAATAGGAAGCCTGGTGTGGATCTCTAAAACAATAATCATTAGAACGTCAGCAGTGAAAAATAAAAATAATGTTTCTCATTACCTAAACATACGATTATGATCGTACACA
>NC_087221.1:25736966-25746966 GCF_015104395.2 Macrobrachium nipponense
ATTATTAATGACAAAACACCATTTGCTCAAAACAATTATTATTAAGATTTCTAAATTCTGCCAAAGAACTGAATTCCATAATGTAATGGTGCAGTGTGTGCGAATTAGCAGCGTCACAAAATTTACAAGGGCTACCCTCTCCATTTTTATATTCCCAATAGTATTTATAGCCTAGTTTGAGTCTCATAATAATTCCATCACATTTAGCTGAAGACTTCCCATAATTGAACGTGTATTGTTACTAATATAATTATAATGAGACATACTGTTACTGCCATTACTCATGATTGCCCTAGCCTTCTCAATGTTCCATCCTTCCCTTACTCTTGCCATGTGTGACTTTATTTTCCTCATACTAACTGAAGTGGCGTAATCTATAGTTTCTATATTACACCCTTGTTTAGCTAATTCATCAGCAACATCATTAAAATATATACCTCAATGTGAGGGTATCCAGACGAATTTTACACTGTAGCCTGACGCTTTTATAACAGAAACGTACTCTTTGCATTTGGTAACTATCCCATCATCAGAAGGTACTTTGGCATTTAAAGCCAAAAGAGCACTCTGACTGTCAACAAAGCCTACTATAGATTTTTCCTTGTGGTAGATGAGGTGTGATCACCAATACGTTTAGATATTCTCTCCTCTGTGCTAATGCCAAATTCAAAATATTCTCTAATTACAACACCAAGACCAGCTCGACATCCAGTGACAGAACCATCACAATACGCATGAATCACCATATCCCTAGGGTACTGAGATATCTTCTCCAAAAACAGCTGTCTAAGTTCATGGGGATTGTTCTCTTTTTCTCAAATCAAGTTGTTCTATACTTATATCTACTTTCTCAGCAATCCAAGGTTTTATTGGACGAGAATTAGGCAAAGGTACACAGAAATAAAAAACATTATACACTCAATATTTTACAAAGCCTTCGTGAATATTCATTCAGTCTGAAGAATCCTGGAACGCCTGTCACATATCTATTTACAATAGTTTTGAGATGCCTATCATTCCGTCTAATCAGTCTTATAAATGAGGAGACTACTACCTCTCTTATTCTTTGAGTGACACTTGGCATATTCAGCTCCATTCGCATTATTTCAATCCTTGCAGTTCTAGGGCAACCTAATATTACCCTCATTGCTTCATTTTGCAACAATTCCAAGGGCCGAAGATCTTTATTTGTATAACAACATAAGACTGGAGCCGAGTAGTCTATGATACTTCTAATAGTGGAAAGATATACAGACCTTAATATTGGAATACCTACACCGTTACCATAGTTAGACAATACACGTATTGGCCTAAGCCGGGATATACATATATTCTTCACATAGGTAATTTGATCCCTTATCTTACCAAAACCGATATACATACCCAAGTATTTACAACTTGTTACTCTTTCTTGTTTTACTCCATTCGTGATTGATATTTTGTTTCAGCCAACACAATACTCAAAGTCTCCTCTGATGTACATTGTATGAGAATATCATCTGCATATATGAATACTTGTGAATTTCTATGAAATTCGTTACTTGCAATTTCATCCATTAATATATTAAAGAGCATGGGGCTGAGCACACCCTTTTGTGATGAAGTACCAAGTTCAAAATACTTTCCAGTAGATTCGTAACCCTGGAACATAACAGTTCCCCTTCTGTTACTCAAATATTGTGAAATCCAAGTCAGTACTTGCCTTTTATACCCTTTTTAACGAGACACTCCAATATCACATCCTTATTGGCTTTATCAAATGCTCCCTTTAAATCTAAAAACATTCTGCAGTTGACACGAGCAGTACTAAGACTTTTTAATATGCAATCAGAGGTACTCTTGTTCTTTAAAAAACCATAAAGGTTCGGAGAAAGGAGCCCGTCAACTTTATACAATAGCCTATTTAGAACCATACGTTCCATAGTGTTTGATAAACAAGAAGTCAAGGAGATAGGTCTAAAAACATTTCCCTTAGGTACAGGTATCATAAGGGCAATTGTCTATTTAATAGGTAAGCGACCATTACTGGATGATAATTAAATAACGCTAAAAGAGGACTGTCCGCCATTGTTATAAGAAAGTTTATAACATCGTATGTTATGCCATCTTTACCTGGAGCTGTTGACTTCCCCTTCTTAACACAATTCAACATTTCATCCCTGGTGAAAGGAATACAGGTGTCATCCATTAAGTTTTTCTGCATAAAAACCAGTTTATGTCTTTGTTTCTGTAACTTCCTAAGGCTTAACTGTATATTTCGAAGGAGAGAATCTAAGCTCGACGCATACAACCATTCGGCGGCTAATGCCTCTGCTTTTTGTCTGGCATTAGGATGTGCATTAGTCTTCCTTTTAACTCCCCTTACTTTATTGACACCATTCCAAATTTAACTTAATGATTTTGAAAAGATGTCCCGTAAAAAACCTTCCCAATGCTCACTTCTAACCTTTTGCTTCTTTTCTGTATCACGCTCAGCCACTGTAACCATCGTTTCTCTATATTGCATATTATTAAGGTCTTTAGACATTCCCTGTGGCATTTTCGTAGCAACTTGTTCCAGCCTTTCGCTATTTTATCATTAAGATACCTAGGTTTATGATTGCTGGGAGAATTAGTCTTTTTCTGCGGTTTGTAGAGTATGGATTCTATTACTGGTAGCAAATCATCAAGGAAAACATTTTCATCCTCAATATCTAACAGTTTATACTCTTTGTACCAGTCATTTACTTTCTCTATGAAATCATCTTTCTACCTATCATGTAATACATATCGATTTCTATTGTTAATAAATGGAATATTTTCTAAATAAAAACTAATTCTAAGAGCAAAATGATCACTTAATAAAGTGGTTACAACAGAGAAGTCTGTCTGTACTCCAGGCATATTGAAAAGGATAGGATAATCAAGCCTGCCTCCTCTAACATGTGTTATTTCACTATTACCAAGTACAGACGCATTTTCAACCGAATCTAAAAATCTATTTAAAATAATTCCATTGTGATTTCGGGAGCAGCTACCGAGATTAATATGTCTAGCATTTAAATCAACGAGTAATACACAATCCTCAGAATAAATGACATCAGGTAGATCCTCAATAGCCAAAGAATCTGCATGTACATAAACATTAACAATATATATTTCTGCATCTTGAAGTGTTACTTTAATAGCCAAACACTCAGTACCATTGACTTCACTAGCATAGTAGTATGATGCTGGAATAGTATTTCTTATGTAAATTGTTAAACCTCTGCAATTCGTGGATTCATCATCTTGTAATTCAAAATTATAGTAACCGTTAATTTGTAGTGAGGAAACGTTTCTACCTTCTTGCTAGGCTATTACATCAACATTTGTAGAGTATATGCATGCAAATCAGTAAATCGTTTTCATAAACTATCTATATTCCAGGATATAATATGGAGTTTATGTGCTATTTTGAGTAATACTCTTAACTTACTTGCAGAATGAAGAATATTCATTTTCAGCTCATTGGTTGGACTTTCCATATATTCAGTTACCGAATCAAGAATGAGGGTAAAATCTCCCACCTCATTTTTCACATAACCTGGTTTATTTGCTGCCAAGCCAGCCTTGCATGCAACTGGGCTTTCACCAGCACCATTATCATATACCTCTGCAACCTCAACATTTTGAGTCACCCTATTTATAGTACTCTTAATACCCGACACGGCCTGTTTAAGTTCTTCAATCTCTTTACGAAATTCTGAGAAAGTTATTTTAATGAACTTCCGTCTCCTCACGAGATTTATTCTTGACCAAACTTTGGATTTGCTGTTCTATACGCTTTTCCCAGAAATTCTCACTAACCACTGGAACCAGAGTATGAATAAAAGCAGAACTATCATTTCTTGGATTTTCATTTTTGTCTTAAGCGAACGATCACTTTTAGGCCTTCGGGGACACTCTAGAGCTGGCATTATGTGCACCCCCACAATTACAGCATTTTATTCGATTATTTCCTTTTCCTTGGTTTTGTCACCACACACCTTCGACTCGTGGGATTTACCACAAAATCGACAGCGATGCTCATTTAAGCACTTCCAAGCCATATGACCCCACTTGCAAAACTTATAACACATGACAGGGTTGTCAGTGTACACAGCAACACGTTTATATCCTAGGCACTTGATAAATACTCTCTCTATTGGAGGACCCTTAATAAGTGCAATTAATTGTGGTTCAGGGACATTCTATTAACTTTTAACTTTTCTACGCTTTACCCATATAAATAGCTCGTCAACTAGTACATCTTCTGGATCCAAGTAAGTAGGGTAGTCAAAAATAATTACCTTTGTACATACACCATACGGCTCCTTTGGTTTTTCCATTACAATATTTTCAAAGCCACTTTTTGTTAAAAAACCAACAGGTACCTCATCCTTCACTGTAATATAGAACCTCAAATTCTGGATGACACTTGGACAGCCGAACTGCCCATCGAACCTGATCGTGGAAGCCCAAAACATTATTGGGGAAAATACAGCCGAGGCCTTTTAGCATTCATAACATTACCTTCCTTTGTTGTAGAGCCTTCACCTAAAGTAATTTCTCCAGCACTGCTCATCATTTACCTTTTCTTCTGTTTCTTACTTTGGACTGTGATAAAGGGTTGCTCGTCATCGCTGCTACTAGACACATCTAAATCCATTATGACGATCTGCCGAGCTCCATCCAAGCCTATATTGCTTCTGTTAATATTCTCAGCCATAAACCATCCATGAACGGTCAGATCCCTCTAATTCTCTGGTAAATAAGGTAAACTTCAAAAAACATCTATAATGGTGGGAACACGCCCTTACTTGATGTCTGCTGTTTTTGAAGTCCCATCGCATCGAAGAATTCGTTCCTTGGATAAAAGTAGACAGAAAGCACTTTTCTGGACTCAGGTGACCAAACACGAATAACCAAGGACTCCTCAACATCGGGTGAAGTCGTAAACATATTTCGTTTCGCCATCTGCGTAGAGGGCTGTTTTATTCATCTACCATTTGTTTTATTTTTCTTTTTTTTTAGAATGTTTTGTATTTTGTTACTTTCAGATATTCTATTAGAGTTTCCAAAAAGAATACCTCGTGGAAAAAAAAAAATCATTTGATGTCTGTTTCGGCGAAATTTTTTTCAGATTATTTTTTTTTATTTTTTTGAAATTTTATATTATATTGCATTCTGGTCTCTTTTTCATTCATTGTTTTGTCCGTTTTCTTTAGGCAGTCGGCATGTATATATATATATATATATATATATATATATATATATATATATATATATATATACATATGTATGTATGTATGTATGTATGTATGTATGTATGTATGTATGTATGTATGTATGTATGTATGTATGTATGTATGTATATATATATATACATATATATATACATATATATATATATATATATATATATATATATATATATATATATATATATATATATACATACACGTCACTAGGACTATTTTCCACTGGGTGGGGAAAACTACCACTAGGAATATTTGCCCGTTCTAGGAATATCGTCACCGGGAACATTGCCATCCATTGACATATTAAAAACACATTGAATGTGATTGCATTTGATTGATATTAGTTAACAAAAAATATGGGTGCCAAAAAGATAACAAAATAAAAGTCCATAGTTTATTTCAAAAATAGACATTTGAAAAAAACGGCACTGTAAAGAGCACAGTATTTATAACCCCCAAAAAAGGCAATAATTAAAAAAAAATTAGAATGGAAGATGTTCATTAAAAATATGATTGTTATTAAGCAAAAAAAAAAAAAAAAAAAAAAAACAAAAAAAAAAAAAAAAAAAAAAAACCATTTAAATTCTTCATTTTATCATCCCAAGTACTATAGTTTAGGTCTTCGTATACATTGTATCTTGAGGCCTAGCCCTAGGCCTGCTGCAGTTTTAAGTTTTAATGAAGTGTTATGCTGTTATTTACCATGTTATCAATAAGTTCTTAAACGCCCATGTTTCAGCTAAAGTTGATCTGCAAGAACACTTAAAAGTAGTAGGCTATTCTTCAATTTTACCATTATCATTTTTACCCTAAAGGATACGTCACATTCATACTACATTATAGCTTTAAAAGTAACTTTACCAACTAGCTGGTCTACAAGTAAATTTAACCAACTAACTAGCCTACAAGTGAACTTAACCAACTAGCTGGTCTCCAGGTAAACTTTACTAACTAGCTAGTCTGCCAGGTTTGATCATCAAATAACCAAAGGTAGCACCTACCACAGCTTAGCAATGTAGCCTAACTTGGCAACCTTCAGAAATACTTATTTTTTTTCATCTATCCCTCTCCACAGCTCAAGTCTTGGCTAGTTATGAAAGTTAAGTTATTCTTACAAGCTAGCCTACCTTAGACTGTGCAATGTGAATAAGTACGGTGAATTATAGGTCATTATGACTGTGACATGTTACATAGCTTTATATATATACCTCCTAGTTATAATTGTGCTTGAAGATGTACAAATAATTTCTGTCATGGTTCAGATACTTTGATTTGGTTCTGTAAAGTACATCCAGTGTCCTTTCCCCTGAATCACAACTGTATGAATATTAATTCATGCAGATTGTAATTACAGTATAAATGTAATTAAATAAATAGTTTCCCTTATAAGATCTGTAAGTTGCCTCATAGGTTCAAATATGCCTTAAAAATGTCTGCAGGTCAGTGCAGGAAGCCTGTTGTTAAATAAATGTGACGTGTGAGACTCGCAACTGTTTTTTGTGAATTTAGTGTTTAAGATTGCGTGACAAGAACAAAGAGTAAGACCGCTACCTTACTTAGGTTAGAAACTGTAGAAAGGGATAAAAAGCCAAACTGTGGATCACACATTGCAGCAAGCAATTAGGGTCCCTGCAAAAATTACGGAACTCCTTAAGGGGGTTGGAGGGGGAATAGTGAAGTGTTATGAGTTACATAACATATTCAGATTTTTTCCTGTTTCTTTTGAAAAGATGTAACTGAAGAAGGGCAAAAGAGAGATAGTAAAGATTCTGAAATAGACTTTCATTATATTTTAGTAATACTGACAAATGTTATTTAATTTTTTTTATCTCGACCCTTGTTTGTACTTTAATATTTTCTGCTATAAGTATTACATGACATGGAATAATATGACAAACTCATCCCTTTTCTGGACATAGAAAAATATTAAGAATTAATATATATATATATATATATATATTATATATATATATATATATATATATATATATATATATATATATAATATATTATATATATATATATATATATATATATATATATACATATAATAATATATATATATATATATATATATATATATATATATATATATAGGGTAAAAACATATTAGCTTTTCCTATTCCAAATGGAGTGATTTCACATATATACCAATGCACTGTTTATCTGCGCTAAAATACAATCTCTCTCTCTCTCTCTCTCTCTCTCTCTCTCTCTCTCTCTCTCTCTCTCTCTCTCTCTCAGTATTCCCTAACACTTTAAGATTACGCTTGTTACTGCAAAGCCTTAAACGTAAATGAAGGAACAAATTAAGAATTTCCGACCTTCTTGGGAGAGAGAGAGAGATTTCAGCAATTTATTACACCAAGAGACCCAAGACATTATTCAAATCTTTCAAAATCCTTCCTGATATATTTTGACAAATCGAAATATCTCTCGTGATGTATAGAAAGTTAGAAACTCAATGAAGAATCGAGAGAGAGGAGAGTGTGTATGAACTGGGTATGGCCTTGTCAGGCCTCGGCAGCAGCTGTTGTTCGGACGTTGTTGTCCAGATGTCCCGCGAAATACTGAGAGAAGTCTGCTGTAGCGGTCTGCACACTGGTAAGGATGCGGATCTCTGATGATTGAGCTGAAGAGCCCAAGGAAAAGGAACTGGACGAGAGAATTGCGGCCTTGTGAGACAACACCATCCAGTTCCAGAGAGAACAGCAAGTGAACTTGGACAGGATAGATCATCGTCAGTTGCAGCAGAGGCCGACTACTATGAAGAGATGTAGAAAGAGTTGGACAGATCACTCATGAGGTGTCGCAACAGCAGGCCTGGCAAAAGAAGGCCCACTCACTCGAAGCTGAAATGCTGTTTTTGAAGAATGAGAACGATACAGAGGGAGAAACAACAGCTGGAAAACGAGATAATCAAGATCACAGAAGAAAATCAGCAGGTGAAGTACAGCGCAAAGGAAATTGGGTAGTAAAATGATGCACTGTGTGAGAAGATAGGAATCTGCCTGGGCAGTTGGCAGAGGCAAACTGCCAGCTTCAGAGGCCTGAGAAACTCCTACGACAGAAGGAGAAAGCCTTGCAGCTCAGGACTGAAGAAGCACCGCGGGTGGCGAGACTCATCCAGGAACAGAATGACGCGTCCGAGATAGTGCGAATCCGAGAGGAAAGACCTGGAGCTCAGGTTCCAGCGCCTGCTGAAGGAAGTGGAAAACCTTTCGAAGGAACAGCGTCGACTCCAGTGTAAACTTCGGGTGGCGGAACTCAAGAGGATGAAAGGCTTCCCAAATCCTCACGAATCCCAATGGGAAAGCGCCCTTCAAGACACATGGAAGACGACGAACGCACGAACACACTGTCTCCGTCTGTCTCCAAGGAAGGAGGAAGACTTCGAAATCGAGAAGAGACGACTCGAAGCCTCCGTCAGATTCTCAAACCAACGTCCAGCTTCAAGCGTCTTTTCCTCAGCCTCGACAAGAGAGTCTGCCATCAAACACAAGGAATAGTAACAAGCTTTTGGAGGGAACCAAATGTCTGGTACATATAAGGAGTCCTCCAAAATGTGAAAACAACATAGTACAAGCTATCAGAATGTCAAGAAATTCTAAATTCTGAATATATATATATTCAGAAATTCTGAATATATATAAATTCAGAGTGTGGGACCGTCCACAAACAGTTATTCTTCAAAACAAGGAATTTGTTGAAAACCATGTGAACAAATTCCATCAGTTCAATTTGTCAAGTAAATTCTCGGAATTATGTAATAAATATTCAGTATATATTCAGAAATTTCTGAATATATATAAATTCGAGGGTTGTGGACACCACAAACCAGTTATTCTTCAAAAGGAAGTTGAAAACCATGTAACACAATATGCAAGAAATTCTAAATTCTGAAGTAGATATATATCAGAAATTGATATATAAATTCAGAGTGGTGGACCCTCCATTTCAAACCAGTTATTCTCAAAAGGAAGTCGAAAACCATGTAAACACAATGTCAAGAAATTCTAAATTCTGAATATATATATACTCAGAAATTCTGAATATATATAAATTCAGAGTTGCGGACCGTCCACAAACCAGTTATTCTTCAAAAGGAAGTCGAAAACCCTGTAACCCAATGTACAAGAAAATTTCTAAAATTCTGAATATATATATATTCAGAAATTCTGAATATATATAAATTCAGAGTCGTGGACCGTCCACAAACCAGTTATTCTTCAAAAGGAAGTTGAAAACCCTGTAACACAATGTCAAGAAATTCTAAATTCTGAATATATATATATTCAGAAATTCTGAATATATATAAATTCAGAGTTGGAGCGATAGAAAATCTCAAGGAGTACCGTATTTTGGTGAGCAGTGCCAATGAGCAGAGGGAAGGCGCTCATTGCAAGCTAAACAAAAACCCTCTGCAATGATTTGGCCCTGTGATGACACCCCAGCAGTGAGGCTTCATGCCGCTAAAAGCGCAAGGAGAGAGAGAGAGAGAGAGAGAGAGAGAGAGAGAGAGAGAGAGAGAGAGAGAGAGAGAGGTCTATTATTGGAAAGTATTTTTGCAAAGGATTCGCGCAAATCGGTTTGCTAGTTCGCTAATCCTAGTAGAGGGGGTGAATGCTACAAATAGTTTTTTTCTCTAAAGGAAAGAAATAGCCCCATGAAAGGGGCCGTTGGACAGTGAAAGGACATTTATAGCATCCTTACATCCCAACAGATTCTTTGCCTGTCAC
>NC_087221.1:25756966-25761966 GCF_015104395.2 Macrobrachium nipponense
TTTTGCTACTTATGCTACTGGCTACTGCTATGCTGTTGCTGTCATTCATTATTACTTTCATGTTGTCAGTCATGACAGTCATGTAAACAGGACGTGAAATTTCCTGCGATTCCGCACTTATGTCAGACACTTTATACAGAAAATATTTTCGTCATGATTTAATTCTTATGTACAGTATATATATATTAATATATATATATATATATATATATATATATATATATATATATATATATATATATATATATATATATATATATATATATATATATATATTATTTTATGCAATGTCAATTTTAATGGACAAAACGTCATTAAGAAATGAATACCATGTACGACTTATATCTTACATATTAGGTTTAAGAAGCAAATCAATAATATGATTTATTTTCACACATATTAATATTATCATTATTATCAATCGGAAAATTAATGTTATAACGGGGTCAGAATATTCGGCCGCTGAGTCGCGCATTTGTTGTACGTACATTTGCTATACATCTGCTTTTTCTCTTTGACTGCTGCTGCGTGTTAATTATATTCATCTGTAACACACATGATACATTGCACATTTGGTGGTAAAAAAAAATAATTCACCTAGGTCGCTGCATTTGTTGTATAATACATTTGCTTGTATTTGACTTTGCCTTCTTCATATTATGCAGAAAAGTTTCGCTATGAAACAACTGTTGGGTTGTATAGCACATTTGTTCTGTTCTTTAGGTATATTAATCAGACACCTTTTGAAAGGTGCATTTGTTCATTTTCGGTGTCAGACGTCTGTTGTGTTTAATTTCGCGATTTTTTTGTTTCTCTAGTGTTAAAGTAGTACAGTAACACTTATCAAGCGAGACATTTGCTGTCTACAACATCTGTTCAATGACACTTAACAATAAAGTAAAAAATTAACGTACGCGCGTTGTTCATTAGTGCTGTATCACTTATGTATCTCGTGCATTTCTGGAACAGAATACATAGTGTGTTGATGCTTCCGTCATGCTGTTTGTTCCAGTACCGTGACATTCAGTGGTTTAATGAAATAACAAAAATATGAGACAACATAAAAATATGAACCATCGAGGATCTGTCACATTGTCCATCTTGTCCAAAGAGTATTTACAGTGTCGGATGTCTGTTGCACGATGCATTTGCTACACGCTGCATTTTCCTAGGTCCAAGCCAAGTTAAAAATGAATTATAGTTCTGAGATATTTATGTTTTTGATTAATGTACTTGAAAATAGAAAGATTGCTCAGAAAATTGTTGCAACATTTTATTGAAGATTACTATTATTCATTATTTATTTATTTATATAATTATTGAAGAATAAGTAAATTCGTCAATGAATAAATAAGTAAATTAATCAATAATGAATGATGGTAATCTTCAATAAAATGCTGCAACAATTTTTTAAGCAATCTTTCTCTTTTCAAGTACATTAATAAAAAAACATAAATATCTCAGAAGCATAATTAATTGTTAACTTGTCATAATCACTCATTAATGTCCCAACTTAACAGGGCGTCGGCCTAAAAGAAAGAAAGAAAGCGAAAAAGACAATCGCGCGTAAACGACAACAGCAAGAACAATGCTGCGACAATTTTCTAAGCAATCTTTCTATTTTCAAGTACATTAATAAAAAAACATAAATATCTAAGAAGCATAATTCATTTTTAACTTGGCGTAACCACTCATTAATTTACCAACTTAACAAGGCGTCGGTCTAAAAAAAAATAAAAAATAAAAAAAAGACACTCGCGCACAAACGAAAACAGCAAAACCCAGCGAAGCGAAGAGAAACAATCTCACTTTTGGTTTATTCCTGTGTTTTCCCTACCATTTATCATCGCCTCTACGCCGCACTTACGTAAATGGTCGGTTCCAGCCACCGCCATCTTGAATTCAAGATGGCGGTGTTCCAGCCCACAGAGGATCGTGTGACGTAGGAATATGACCTTAGCTCTTTCAGGAGGAGCTAATTCGGGGTGAGGTAAAACTATTGTGCCATTAACGCGGTAATTGCGCGCTCCTTTCTCCGCCGAGCTGAAGGATATTGTTTCATCTCTTGCTGAGGAGTCATGTGGCAGGAAGCAGAAAATATTCCCAAAACTGAGTGTATATATCACGGAAGAAGTCGCATGCGCGTGACCTTGCTTTCGGCCGCAACGTTTTAAAGGGTACTACAACAGGTTCCGTCGTGGGCGGGTGGGGCTTGGAGGGGGTTGGGGGTGGGGGGGGGGGACGCTTTCAAAACTACTCAACGACCTGAGGACCCAAGTGACGCAACTCAAAGAAAGAAAAAGCTGTCATAGAATCAATATCAATTATCAAAGATCTCGGTTATAGAATTAAAAAGAAAAAAAAAAAAACCGTCATGGAAAAAGATATCATTCGTCAACTATACAGGATCTCCGTGATAAAATTAAAGAAAAGCAATCTGTCCTAGAACAAGATATTATTATTCGTCAAGTATACAGGATCCTCTTCATAGAATTAAAGAAAAAAATGTTGAAAAATAAACTGAATACGTAATAAACAATCTGCCGCAGAACCATAGAAACGCTACCGTGTAGAATATGACCGAATTGTAGAAAGTAGGATTATATTTAAAAGATTGTTATGATCGGTAATAAAAGAAAAGCGAGAAAAAAGCAAGCGAACATTTACCTTGGACAAAAACATAAACACGGTTGCACTTCTATAAGTATTATATCTGCACAAGCCAGGATTCCAACTATCTTTTTATTAGGTGGTAGATAGTCGAAGAAAGGGAATTCGATATAAATTAATACTTGATATCGCATATATATATATATATATATATATATATATATATATATAGATATATATATATATACATATGCATGTACAGTTAATGTACATATAATTATCATATGTATATACACACACACACACACACACACACACACACACATATATATATATATATATATATATATATATATATATATATATATATATATATAGAGAGAGAAGAGAGAGAGAGAGAGAGAGTTACAATGGGTTATATGGATTAGAATGTCTCAAAGACTTGTTAGTCCATCCGGGGAGACATCGTGGGCTCACTTATCTCTAGGAGCAGGTATTACTGTTCATTCAGTGTCCTAATGATTTTGTCTAGCTTTCTTTGAAGCTCTTCCACACTGTTGGTGTTGACAACTTCTGGTGGCAGTTCATTCCATGTGTCACATATCTTGTATGTGAAGAAGTTCCCGCAATGAGATGTGTGTTGCATCTCTTCGGCGCTGGTTTCCATCCATTATTGCTTGTCTGGTTTTCGTTTAACGTAAATAGGTTACTGTCTACTTTGAGAGAGAGAGAGAGAGAGAGAGAGAGAGAGAGAGAGAGAGAGATAATCATTTGGATATGGAATCACTAGCTCTAAGAGCATCAAGAGAGAGAGAGAGAGAGAGAGAGAGAGAATGTGATCACTACACTCCCAAAAAAACAGACATTCGACCAGAAGTAGCTGCAATTTTGAAACAAAAACATCCACTTCCGTTTTTGCCCAACACGCAAGAACAGTATTAAACGAAAACACGTCGAAAGAAAAACAAGGACAACAAGGACAAAAATGGCGCGTGTTGTTCCAGCACAACCGAGCAAGGACCAAGGCTATGCTCGCTTGCAAAAACAATCAATTACGGTGCTTCGTTAACACGCGACCTTCGTAATGCGTAGAAAATATACAAAACGGATCAAGAGGGACTTTGGTGCATTGGGTGGATTATGTTTTCGTATTGCGCTCTCCTCTCTCTCTCTCTCTCTCTCTCTCTCTCCCGTGTATATTTGTTTTCATTTTGCCTGTCGTCTGAATGCTTTTTCCTCTCCCAATCTGTGTTAATGGTTTCATATTGCTTCTCTCTCTCTCTCTCTCTCTCTCTGTTTTCATTTTGCCTTCCATTTTCCTGTTTTTCCTCTCTTCTATTTGTTTATGGTTCTTTTTATTGCTTCCTCCCTCCTCTCTCTCTCTCTGTTTTCGTTTTGTCTCTCGTTTTCCTAATTTTACTCTCTGTGTCTTTCTGTATATGATGTTTTATTGCTTCGTCTCTCTCTCTCTGTTTTCATTTTGCCTTCCCTTTCCCTGTTTTTTCTCTCTTTTCTATCTGTTTATGATTTCTTAACTGCTTCTTCCCTCCTCCTCTCTCTCTCTCTCTCTCAGTTTCTTGCTATGTTTTTGAGTAATTTTTCTAGTTTCTAGTTCCGCTTCTAATGAGCTTTTTCCCCCTTCTTCTCTGTTCCTAGTTATGTTTTAAAATGTTTTGTGTTCTCGCTCTTTCTATCTTTTTCTCCTTTTTTCGGTTACATTAATTTTTTTCTGGCCTTTCCTACCTTCCTTCTCTCTATTTCTATTCATGTTGTCAAGCAGTTCTATCTAGATCTACAATATATGGACGCAAGACAAAACAAGCTACAATACATATAGACATAAAAGAGAAAACAAACTAAAATATATAGAAATACAAGAGAAAACAAACGACAGTATGTACAGTATATAGACATACAAGAGAAAACAAGCTACATTATATAGAGATGCAAGAGAAAACAAAGTGTAATATATAGACAAGCAAGTGAAAGCAAACTAAAATATATAGACACAAGAGAGAACAAACTAAAACATGCAGCCAAACAAGAGAAAACAAACAACAATATACAGATATATCAGAGAAAGCAAACTACAATATATAGTAGACATGCAAAGCGAAAAAAAATATATATATAGACACAAGAGGGAACAAACTAAAACATATAGCCATACAAGAGGAAAAAGCAACAATATACACACATACAAAATAAAACAACAATATACAGACATACATGAGAGAGGAAACTACACACAAAAGAAAACAAACAATAATATACAGACATACAAGATGAAAGAAACTACAGTATATTGACATACAATAAAAAACAAGCTAAAATAAATAGCCATAGAAGAGATAATAACTATAATACATAGACACAATAGAAAACAAACA